>NW_026644634.1:300000-491876 GCF_030020395.1 Manis pentadactyla
TTTTTTTAGCCAAAATATTTTAAATAAGTTAAATGGACATCATGAAAATCAGAACATTTTCCTTCTTAAAATCAATGCCATTATATAGCTAACATAAGTAATGGTAGTTTTCTAATATCATCATCTAATATCTGATCCATATTCAAAATTTTCCAATCGCTCCAAAAATTGTATGTTACCCCCATTTTTGTCCTAGCAGGATCCACTCCCCACAGTATTTGTTCGTCACATTCCTTAAGTCACTTATAATCTAGAATTTTGCTCCCCTGCCCCTTTCTCTAGCATGACATTAACTTGTTGAAGAGACAAGGCCAGATGTCCCTCAGAATGGCCTAGTTTCTGAATTTGTCCAGCTTCTGAATTTTTGGTGGCATTTACCTTATTTCACTTACCCATGAATTCTCTGTAACTGGAGTGTGGATATAGAGGCTGAATTACATTCAGGTTAAACATTTCAGGCAAGACATCATCATTGATGCTGTATGATATTACTTTACCTCATGAGGTACATCTAACTGACTCTTTAACAGTAGCAAAGACAGCCTCATCTCCCCCTCATAAAGTTCTATTTCTTTTTTTAAACCATCAGATAATCTGTGGAGTCAGACTTGAGCAGTACTAGGGGATCCATCTCTCCATCAGTGTATCACCTAATTAATGGCTTAATCATCCATTGATGATTCTTGCCTCCATCAGTGACTTCACCAGGGATTGCAAAATGTTGATTTCTCTTTTTTTATCATTCCTTTTATGTTTATTAGTTGGCCATCTTTGTCAGAGAGAAAGAGCAAGGGAGAGATTCATCTCATCAACGGCTTCTTCTGTATAGGCAAAGTATATAGTTATGTATTTGGATTTTCCCTTTAATAGTAAGGAGTAGACCTCAAATGTTTTTTGCCTGTTTTATCTTTGTTTTTCTCTTTTCTGAGTATCATTTTATAGACTTACAAGTTTTCATATAGTCAGTGGATTTCATTCATTTTGAAGTTGCGATTTCCCATCTTTGGCCAGTAAGAGCACCTTCAAACTGCCTATTTTCCAGGCACAGGAAGGTGTCCCCAGCTCACCAAGTGCACTCCCTCTCCCAGACCCAGAATCAGCCACTTCTCTAAAGAGCCCTGATTCCTTTCATGGGGAAACTAGGTAAAGACAAAACTCTGGCTGCTGAGAGTGCTCATTGCCACTGGGTCATCAAAGCTTCTAGGCTCTTCAATGGTCAAAAATAGGGAAAATACACAGGTATATATTTTAAATTCTTTGTTCATATTGAAATTTTCTATACAAATGTAACAATACTGAAGTTCTACTTTAACTTAAATTTTTATACTAACATTGCTTTTCTCTTACACAGAAAACGTTTGCTAATATTAACATTTATTTCTGTATCTTTTAATACATATATTAGTTCTAAAATAACAATGTCAGTATTATTGCTTTTAACTCCTGCGTTAAACTTTACATTTCTTTTATCCTGAGAACACATCCCCCTAAGCAGGCTAAAACATTTGCCTTAAAGCATTGCAACAGTTATTTTCTTTATCTGTTACCAATTAGGGATGTAAGTGTACTTACTTTCAATTTTAGGAACTCACGTTTAAATATTTAAGGATTTACTTGGTCAAAAAATCAACATTAAATAAAAACACATGAGTCTTGCTTCCATCTCTGTCAACTCCATCTTCTGATTTAAAAAAAAATGTGTGCGTTTGAACTTTTTGTCTTGCCCTTGTTCTTTCCTCCCTTCTCTTCTGGAAATGTGTTGTTGTAGAGCTCCTAAGGAGGTCTGAGTGAGGTAGGTGGCTGTGGAGGTTGTGTAGGGATGCTGTGATGACTGAAGCAGGGCCCAGAGCCCAGGCAGGATGAAGGGGGCATCCTCAGTAGGTAGTGGCCTGGCCTGGGATCAGTTGTCGGAGCCTGATCAGGGTTTGGAGGGAATTTCGAGGGGGGCTACCTTGGAGCCCCAGCAAGGTGTGGGCTTCCACACAGTGATCAAACTGATGCAGGTATCAGAGTACAGGTGGAGGGAGGAGAGTGTCTGCGGTGGGGAAATGGGCAGAGACAGTTGGGGAGCTTGTGTACACACAGGTGGAGAACAGTCTACAAAATATATCTATGCACATATAAATAAATATATATGTGTCTGTGTACACACAGACATGTACATGTATTCCTCTGTACCCAGCACTTTCTGATAACTCGGTAACATTTTAAGTTTTAGATTTTTCTGTGAGGGTATATATACAAATTTTTAAAAGTAAAAACGTACACAAACCAAAAGGACTGGACTGGGATATGCAAACACATTCTTCCCATTTTCTGCCTGAAACCTGGAAGGAGGGGCCATTCCCCTGTGTGCACTGCACCCACTCACATTTCCACCCCTCCAACCATGGCTCCTATTTCATCCCAAGTCTATTCAGACGCCTTTTAACCAGGCTCTCTGCACCCACACCTGGCGTCTCTCTGCCATAAGCCAGGGAGCTTCCACAATTCACAGCTCTGCCCGTCTCCTCTTGCTGGTGCCCATTAATGCATGAAGGACACTTCCTGGCTGGCCTTTTCCATCTTCTCCAGTCTCATCATTTATCACTTCCTTTTTCCACACTTTCAACATTCACCCTTTGCTCTAGCCCTACTTACAGGCATGCGCTTCTCCCACACAACATGCTATTTGATGTTTGGGGTTGTGTACTTAGTTGCTTCTGTGTGGTTTGTCTCCTTCCATTAGAATATGGGTTGAGGCAAGTGGAGGCCTTGTCTGTTCTGTATACAGCAGCATTCCCAGAATTTTGAATGATTTCTTTCACTTCAAAGACACGTTTATAGTATTTGTTGTATAGATGATGGGATGAACTCTCCAGTACCTTTGCACATGCTGTTCCTTATATTTAAACTGTCTTCCTTCTCCCAATGCCCTTCATGAGTTAAATACTATTTCTCCTGTAAAACTTGGTTAAAATATCAATTATTCCATGGAGATATTGCTAATATCTGCCCCTCACCCAAGAAATACACACACACACACACACACATGCACAGTTGGGTTATCTCTCTCCTCTGAACTGCCCTCACATACCACCTCCATGTATAAGTCCCATGAACAGCTGGCTGATCAGAAAAGATTAATTCTCCCCATTCATCCTGTAGAATTGTTACCAGAAAATGGCTGCCCAGGTACTGCATTATGTGGGGCCAATGTGACCAGCTCTGACGAATGGCTTGTGGGCACCACTTCCAAACCTAGCCCAAAAAATATTCCTGTGACACCCTCTAGTTTCCTCTTTCTTCTACCTGTTGACTGGATGTGAAGTATCCAAAAGAAAACTCTAAGGCCATGGGAATAGTTAGAGCACATGAAAACTACCTTGCAAACTCCTGCACTATTCGGCAATGACGGCAGGAAATGCCATCTATTGTGGATAGCAACAGGGCTTGGGGCCCTTTGTTACTGAGGTTACCCTTCCCAACTTACACAGCATGCCTTTCCACAGCACAGAGTGCTGTCACTGCCATGTGTCTCTCCTTGTCTGTAGTCTGAGCTACTTGGGGCAGGGAATGTGTGTCACATCCCACATGACCAGGGTGTAGTCCAGGGTCTGGCATATAACTTTGAGCAGTTAATCTGTCTGGCAGTGGGTTGATGACTCAGAAAAAGTAAGACAAGGCCAGTTATTGTTTTTCTCCCTAACAAAGATTTTCCTGTGAATTCGTCTGCTATTTCCACTATAGATGATGTTTTACCTTGAGCATCACTGGGGCACCCTCCTCTCTGCTGAGACACTTCACCTGTCTTCCCAAGGCCCTGTGCTGGCAGGCTGTTCATCTCAGGCTCTACCAACGGAGCTCACGGAGGAGAACTAATTTTGGAAAAGCCATCTATGCCTGACCTTTGTTCTACCCTGCTCTGAAATACTTTATTTTTATTTTTTTGCTTTAAGTGTCAATTTTTCCCTGCTCACAATGAAATTGTGCCTAATTTTCATTCTCCTTTCCACCTTAAACTGGTCATTACTGCTTCTTGCTTTGGTGGCTTTATTCTGGTGAGACCTACGTTTAGTTGAGATTGTAAAACAAAACTAGGTGGGTGTTATTTGTTTCTAAACAAAGTGCAAAAACAAAGTGGATTTTTCAGTTCTAAGCTCACATCCAGCTCATCACATCAAGTAATCCACTGAGGTCTGGTGGGAAGATCACTTAAAATAATTATTAATAACAGTAGAAGTTGTCATCTCAAGGAACTATTTACTGGGCACTATAGTAGACACCTAAAATGCCTCATTTTTATGGTCTGTTCAGGATACTTGAGACACTGAACAGAGGCAATATTGATGAGTATGTCAGGATAAACAGCATACTCCTAGACTTTCCCAGAAATAGCAGGTCAAATGATGACCCTGGCCACATGTCAAATGAAGGAACAGTGACAGGGTGGAGCAGGCAGCTTATCAGGTCACACAGCTTGGGAGGTGGGAGGATTCAAAGACAGGTGTGTCTGACCCCAAAGCTCTTGTTCTATTGCCTTTGTCTAAAGTCCTGGTGAGAGTGGAAGAAGGTGGGAAGGCAGAGGGTGGAAGTGAGGAGAAGGGGAGATGAGGGTGATAGACTGGTTATATCAGCCTGATCAGCTGATCAGACCCCCAGACTGCCATTCCCACTGCCTAGATGCCCCCTTCTGGGATGCAAAGACACATGGAGAGTATGGTGGGAAACAGTCAACACATGTTCAGTAATGATGACTTTTTAAATTTTTCTTGGAGAAAGAAAGAGAAAGTGAGAAAAAAGGAACCAGAATAGAGGATTGGGAACCACAAGGTAATCTAAAGTTGTTCATGGGAAATCAAACTCCTGAGGCTTCACAGAAGACCCCAGGTTTTACCAGAAATTGTAACTTATGTTTCAGCTTTAAGACTATTTCATGACTCAACCAAAGTTGTCAGGAAATTGTTTACCATTGCATATGCAGGTGGGTTTACACAATAAAGCCTCAGGTTAGCAAATGCTTATCACAGAATAAGAAACTGTATTTGATTTGTGAATGCTATATTGTTTCAAAGCTGTTGCTTTATAAATAAATGTTTTACTTCTGCATTTTACATTAGCTAACATGCCTTGGTTGCATCTGAAGAAATGTGAAATTTAAAGAAATGACAATCACTTCAACTGAACAAAAAATCACTCCCACGGGGTATCTTAAATGGCAGTTCATACTGAGTCACTTGATTGATGTGACTCTGCCTATTGCCCTTCAAGTGCTATAAACAGATATTTATCCACTCCACATCCAGCACATTAGTTTGTGGAAAGGTACAATTATTTCTGCAAGTAAATCTACCAAATGTTAGAAATGAGTTAGGAGGCAGCAACATGGAGATTGAGTTCTGAAAGTTTTAGGATGGAAAAAGTTGGTAAAGAAAACAGCAGAGAGAAAGAGAGAAGGAGCATTAAAAATTCTTCAACCCAAATCGTGATAGGCTCAGGGTTGGGGAGAAAAGCAAGGTTTTGCATTTTTATGATAGCTCCTGGTTCTGATGCTGTCATTTGCATATCAGCTCACTTTTCCATTAGATCTCAGGTCCCTGACAGGTCAGCACTGACGGTACAGGAGATGCAGCTGAACAAATATCCATTTTTTAAACAAGGTAAAAGAAATGTTTTAAACTGAAACTGCTGCCACTAATATCTAGCTGTGTTTCCACCAATCTGTGTGGTTACATCTTAATGCTTTCCTGTATTAATAGCCTTTCCTGAAATCTCCTGATGGGCTCTGTTTGATTAATTCATTCTCCTTGGCCATCAGTGATCTAGAGAATTCCTGAAAAGTCATCTTGCCATTCAACGATGCTGTGACACAGCCTGGTGCAGCGTCATTTGATGAATAGGAAGAGTCTTAGCCTCCGCTGGTAGTACACCTAAGGCTGCAGTGAAACCACCATTTGCAGATGAGGCATATTTTTGCCTCTGGGAAAATGCAGGCATCAGCTGTCAGTTCATTTTGAGTTTACAAAATGAGCTAAGATTCAGGAAATTGTTTTATACCCTTCAGAAATGATCACAAAGGTGTTATCTTTGTCTCTTACATACTCAGGAAGACTTGCAAAAGTCTTCCCCATCTAATCTTGTCCAATTATGTCTCTTTATGATAACCAGTGGGAAGGAACAGTATTGCCCATCAGCACTTAGTGCTGAAATATGACTCAGGAAATTATCCTCAGTTGAATGATTCATTTCCAAGTCTCCTCAATTCGTTTGAGTGATATTACATCATATGTGCACAACTGCAGGGTTAACTAGGTATTATTTGTTAAGCATTTATTATGTACCATGCCCAGGACTAAACATTTTACATTCATTGACTCATTTAAGCCTCATAAATACAATTTGAGGTAAATACTATTATTATCTCACTTTATGGATATTCAAGAACAATATTTAGTAGAAGAATTAAAACACAAATTTGTCTTACTCCAGGCAGACATATAACTATTGTAGAATGATTCTAGGAGAGGCTAAGACTACAGATTCTAGGTCATGTCAACCACTGTAATGATGGGGTCCATGATATGCTACCCCAAACTATGGTAACTTGGCATGTTGAATATTTTAAACTGAAGGTGTTTGGTAAAATCAAAGAGGCAGGAAGTTCACTCTGACCTTCTCCCTGTCCTTACCCCCTGAAACAGATCATATATCCCTTATGAGATGTACCCTCCCTATACCCAGAGGAAAGAAGAATCCTTTTCTTTGAAGACATAGGGACACAAAGAAGAATCCTAATAAGCAGGCCTTGATAAGTTCCCCGTATTTATTACAGTACCTCATACTCCTTAATCTGTACTATTTTCCCCTAACTGTCCACTCATTATCAAACCAAGCACAAAAATGCTCATGGCCAACTGTTTCTGTGGGTCATCACTTCCTTGTGAAGTCTGCCATATCACACAAAACTTATTAATAAGTGGGTGTACTTTTCTCTGGTTAGTCTGCCTGTCAGTTTAGTTTTCAGACCCAGCAACCCTAAGATGGTCAAGAATAATTCCCCAGCTCCGGCAGTGGTCCCAGTTGATGCTAAGCACAGCACTCTACAGTGGACATCATACTATCATTTATATAAGGAAACTGAAGTTCCAAGCATTTACATGACTGGCCTAAGTTAGGGCTGTTAAATGGGGTGAAAACACAGGATATAGTTCAGATGATAGCAAAAAATATTTTAATATAGGTATGTCCAAAAAATAATTACTTCTCTGAAATTCAAATTTAACTTGTGTTTGTATGGCAACTTTAGGCTGAAGTACCAGTTCTGGTGTAACACGGGCTTCTCCTCAGAGCCCAGGGCTCTTTCCACTACTCCATGGGAAGGGTCTACACTCCCAACCCAGAGCTGTAAATGGACAGGTATAGAAACTGCCTCAGTCAGACCATCACATAGCCGTGGAAGCTAACATTTGGCACTAGAGCCAAATCAGCTTTGTAGTTGGAATCTAATGCATACACCTTGGGGTCAAACATTAAAACTTTTTTTTAATAAGTCAACTTAGCTTTTTTTTGTAAGTAATTCTTCTCATAGGATAGTGGAAATACAGCTTTCTGACCCTCTCGCTGGATGTGCCAACATGAACACAGAAATACAATAGAAAGTATATATTGGTCTGGGCCTCATTCCTGACACTGGGTTCCTAAAGCCCTGGGAATTTCCTGGGTAATAGCAGCATCTTTTAATGTAAGTAGGTGGTTCTGGGTGGGCTCTGCTTGGGTGCCTGAAAGGCAGAAAGCCCAAGCCATGACTAGAAGCTTGGAATTTTCAGCCTCACCCCTCCATTCTCCAGAGAAAGGGGAGCAGATAAAAACAGAGTTAATAATAGGTCATACCTGTGTCTCAACAATTGGAGTTTGGAGAGATTCAAGGTTGGTAAACACATCCATGTGGTGTACTGGGAGGGTGATGAGTCACAACCCCACAGGGATGAATGAAGCATTCTGCTGGCCCAAGGGAGATCCCTCACAGTAACAAAAAAGCGTTAGAAACCATTTCTCACATGCGGTAGACCTTCTGTAACCTCCATTGATCATGGCACCAGCTTCACTGGGCAAATCGTACAAGTCTTAATGAAAGGTAATGGATGTACCCCAGTTCGCTAATGCATTCATCTACTGAAGCACATCCTGATTTCCTTAGGTTTTTAGCCATTATGAATAGAGGTACTGTGTAAAATTGCATGGTGAATTTTGTTGAGACACAGTTTTTCAAAGCAGTTGTCTAAATAACAGCGATGCAATTCTTGGATCCTAAAGTGAGACTTATCTTTTCAATGGTAAGATAGTTTTTAATGGTTCTTTTTTGTTTTATGGATTTTTGTGTATCTTGAGTACAAATACTTTATAAAATATGTACTTGCCAACATTTTCTCCCAGTGCGTAATTTGTATTTATGTTCTTTGAACAAGATTTTATAGAGTAGAAATCTTAATTCTAAAAATCCCACATGATGTATCCTTTTTCTTTTTTGTATATGGTTTTGGTGTTGGGGGTTAAAAGTCATCAGCAAGAGTGTATAGATTTTCTTTCTTTTACATAGTATTTTTATAATTTTGCACCTAAAAATTGTCTATGGAGAATGTTGAGTGAATTTTTGTGTAAGCTGTAAAGCTTGTGTGTACCTTCATTGCATTGTGTGTGTTCTCCAACAAATTATACAAGACATGGGAAATTCCTGCAAATTGGGGTTTGATTTTCCAAAATTTTGTTATTCATCAATCGAGCCACGAGAGGGCGCCACCTTCCTCGAGCTATGAGCCCTCGTCCCATATCACATAAAACTTAGAAATAAGTGGGTGTAGTCCGCCCACCGTGGCCCTCAGTCGACGCCATTGCCCTGTCTGTGGACCTCCGTGGCGCATGCGCGATCAGGCCCAGGACATCCTTCTGGTTCTGGTGGAATCCGGGATTCCTCAGGCTCCCGTGCGGCACCGTCCAGGACACTGCCGTCCGCGGCCGCCGTGAAAGCTCGGTTTTCTTAGGAGCCATGGGACGGAAAGGTGAGGAGAGGCTCCCCGTGCGTCGCCTGCAGAGCGCTCCCCTTCACGGGCCTGTGGAGGAAGGCCTGCAGCAGGGAAAGGCGTCTCAGTTGAATTTGGGGGAGCGGCTGACGCGACGGGTGGAGTTGAGGGGGCGGGTGAGTCCGGGACACAGCTGAGTCCGTGCCGGGGCGAGTGAGCCTCGCCCAGCGCGTCCCCGGAAGCCCGTGCACTGGATGGATTGGCCGCACCGGCGGGAGGCCCTCCAGGCTCCAGACGTCCTTCCTGACAATGCTCTGAGATGGTAATGGGGCAGAGGGCACTTGGTTGCTGAATGGCCTGCTTACCTGGGGTTCAGGTCTTGCGGTGTGCTGAGCACACAGGATGATTTCCTGAGAAGAGTCCCCAGTGTGGGGTCCGCCTGGGAGACTCTCCCCAGGCTAAGCACGGCACTGACACAGCCCAGCTTCCCGAGTTCTGCCCCCCATCCGTGGCCAGTGCCCGGGCCTCGTGTGCTGCCTCCAAGGGAAGAGCTGGATTGGTGAAGCAGAGGGCGCCCCGTGTTCTGTTACCACACCCGCTTCTGCTTGGGCGCCACACGGGGTCTTGGTTGCTGCAGCACTGCATTGTAATGGGATGAAAGGGTGACATGCTCCTGCTCTGCTTTCCCAGGACGGCTGTGGGGATGGGGTCCCGTCCAGTTCAACCAAGCCTGCAGGGTGTTTGCTTAGTTTCTGTGAGAAGTGCGATGGAATTTTGGTGAGGGTCGCAGGGGTTGTGCACTTTGCTGTGTGTGGAGGGACTTGTAACAACCTAACTCTTCCCGTCCACATCTGCAGGCTCCACAATTTACAGGTCTCCCACTTCCTCGGTTAAGTTTGTTCTTAGGTACCTGTAACTTCTGGAGAAAATTACTGAACTAAATATCTTTGAGCCGAAATCAGTCAAAGGGAGAAATAAAGTGGGAGAAACCCGTTTGTTACTTACTAGTAGTCATCCACTTCAGCTTGCCCGTGTCTGTCACAAGCAGGCTTCAGAAGAAGGGGCCCCACCAAACTTCTCCAGTCCAAATATGCCCTCGCTCTCCCTCGTAATTACCTGTTGATAGAGAGATGGGCTATTTCTCTCCACTTCTTGGAAGCACCTACTGATGTGGAGATGCACGAAGGCTAGGTGAGATACTTTGGAAATACTACAGTTTTTCCACAGCACTTTAGTCTTATTTATTTATTTCCTTGGTATCATTAATCTACAATGACATGAGCAACATTATGGTTACTAGTTTCCCCACATCATCAAGTCCTCAGCACACACCCCATACAGTCACTGAAAATCAGTGTAGTAAGATGCTGTAGAATCACTAGTCTTCTCTGTGATTGACAGCCATCCCCATACCTCTCCTGGCACATTATGTGGGCTAATCATAATGCATTTCCCCGCTTACCCTCCCTTCCCACCCTCCCTCCCCAGGGCCTTTCTCTTTGGTAACTGTTAGTCCATTCTTGTTTTCTGTGAATCTGCTGCTGGTTTGTTTCTTCCTTTTTTTTCTTTATTCTTACACTCCACGTATGAGTGAAATCATTTGGTACTTGACTTTTTCCGTCTGGCTTACTTCACTGAGCATAATACCCTCTAGCTCCATCCAAGTTGTTGCAAATGGTAGGAGTTGTTTTATTCTTACACAACACTTTCTTCTTTATGATGCACTTGTAAAGGGCATTATTTTCTTAATCTCTGATGGTTCGTTATTAGTGAATACAAGCAAACGACTTTTATAAGTTGGTTTGGTATCTTACAAGTTTACTGAATTCATTTTTAGTTCTAACAGGACTTTGGTGAAGTAGAGTGGGAAATTGGAATTCTAAAATTCCACTGTTTGTACCCCAGGTCTTCCCAACATCCAAGGCCAAGTGGCTGAAGGGGAACCTCCCACAGGCTTTCTAATGAGCCCTGGACCCCTGCAAGGTGCCATTTGTTTGAACTGGGTGGAAGGGCTTGGCCTCTCTTAACAGGATGTTATGTCTGCTGTGCTTTTCTTATGGTTATTTTGCAAACTAATTTACATTCCAGCAATTAAAAACCTACAGAAAACTTGTTGTGTCAGTACAGATTCACTTTATACTGAATTTCCTAGCATCTCACTTTGCCACAGTTTCCACTTCACACGAAATTTCTGTGGTGTCTACCCCAAACAGGGACACGCTTCCAGGGAAACAACATCTGACTGCAAATGAGGGAAGTATTAGGGTCTCCACATGATAATCCAATGCACAGAACCACCACAGCTGTCACCATCCGCTCCAGCTTAGTGCACATGTCTTACTATCCTGATGCAGTTTCCTTTTTCTGGAACTGTTCCCGAGACTTTACCTCAGTTGGTTTCTCTGGGACTTTGAATAAGCAGGATCACATAATATTTGTCCTTCTTGGAGGGGCGCATTTCCATGAGCATAATGGCTTTGTGGGTCCATCTGTGCAGCAGGTTCTAGGACTCCTTGTTTACTCCACTGTGTAGAGACCACATTGCTTTCATCTGTCTGTGGTCACCCGGGTCGTCTCCCCATTTTGGCTGTTGTTACTCATGCAGCTGTAAACAGAGGTGTGAAATATCTACATCCCTGCTTCCATGTCATTTGCGCAAATGCCCTGAAATGGAATTGCTAATTATATGTTAACTATGCTCGATTTTTGGGGGACACTCTTCACACACAGTGTTTTCAAATCAGCTTTGGACCATTCTTCTTTATTTCTATATTTGGCAGAATAATGTAGTTTATGGATCAACCCTGTTTTGTTCATCTGTTCATCCCTTGATGGGCATTTGAGTTGTTTCTACCTTTTTACTGTGGTGAGCAGTGATGCTAAGAACTCTTGGACCAGTTTCTGTTTGAACAGCATTTTCATTTCTCTGTGGTATTTATCTAGGATCGGTTCTTTACCCACAATTAGGTAACTGTATTATATATTATGAGGAAATGCCAAGCTGTTGTATACAAGCTGCATGTTTTATATTTCCACAAGCCAAGGTTAGGGGCTCTAATTCCTATGCATCCTTGGTAACATGTGATTTTGAATTTCCCTGAGTATGGCCAATGCCATGTGCTTGCATTGGGTGGGGGTCTCTGTGGTCTAATTTGCATTTCCATAGCAACTGATGCTGTGTGAGACCTCTTCATGTGCTTGTTGAACATTTGTATGTCTTACTTGGAATCTTAATCCACTTTAAACATTTGTCTTTTCTTGTTGCCTTGTACTAGTTTGTGGTGTTTCCTGGGTTACAGGCTCTTTTAAGATGTACAACGTGGAGATATTTCCTTTCATTATGTGACTGTTTTTTCACTTTCTGGTTGGTGACTTTTAACGCAGAAAAGTTTTTAATTTTATGCTCTCTTCTGTTGCTTGTCCTTTGGTGTCAGATCTGAGAAATCATGGCTAAATCCAAGGTCATGAACGTTTATCCTCATGTTTTCTTCCAGACTCCGTTGTTTTTTAAATATTATGTAAGCCCTTTGTCTTTTCTGAGTTAATTTTTGTATGTGATATGTGTTAAGGGTTCAGTTTCATTCATCTGCATATGGACAGCTATTTGCCCAGCACCGTTAGCAAGGAAGACAATTCTTTCCCTAATTTAATTTTGTCCACCCTTGTCAGAAAGCAAGTGACTGTATATAGTTTGGGTCACTTCTGGGCTTTCCACTCACTTCTGTTGATCTGTGCATACAGTTGACCCTTGGACAAAATGGGGGGTTGTATAGCTGACATCCCACAGAGTCAGAATACACATAAAATATCTCTCTCCCCCCAAACTTAAGTATTATCCTAATCTCATTGCTTATTTTTACTGGAAGATTTACCAATAATATAAAGAGTTAACACATACTTTGTACATTACACATGTTTTGTGCTGTATTATAACTGTAAGGTAAGCTAGAAAAATCAAGTGTTTTTAATTGTCTTAAGTCTTATGTGAGAGGTACCCTCCCTATACCAAGAGGAAAGGAAAATCCTTTTCTTTGAAGACAAAGGGACAGAAAGAGGAATCTTAATGAGCAGGCCTTGATAAGTTCCCCTATTTACGACACTATCTCATACTCCTGAACCTGTCATATTTCTCCACAATTGTCCACTCCTTATCAAACCCAGCACAAATTGCTCAGGGCCAACTGCTTCTCTGGGTCTTCACTTCCTTGTGAAGTCTCCCATATCACATAAAACCTATTAATAAATGGGTGTGCTTTTCTCTGGTTAATCTTTGTCAGTTTCATTTTCAGACCCAGCAACCCTAAGAGGGTCAAGAACAACACCCCCAGCCCTTGCAGTGTTCCCAGTTGATACTAAGCACAGCACTCTACAGTGGGCATTATTCTATCTCTCAGATTTGTAAATTGAAGCTCCAAGCATTTAGATGACTGGCCTAAGATAGGGCTGCCAGTCTTGGGGTAAAAACACAGGATATAGTTCAGATGATAGCAAGAATTATGTTAATATAAGTATGTCCAAAAAATTATTTGTTCTGTGAAATTCAAATTTAACTTGTGTTTCTATGGCAACTTTAGACAAAAGTCCCAGTTCTTTTGTAAGATAGGCTTTTTCTCTGAGCCCAGGGCTCTTTCTACCACTACAAGGGAGGGGCCTACACTCCCCACCCAGACCTGCGAATGGACAGTCATAGAAACTGCCTCGGTCAGACCCTCAAAAAGCTGTGGAAGCTAATACTTGTCACTACACCCATATAGACTTTTAGTTGGAATCTAATCCATACACGTTGGGGTAAAACATTATAACATTTTAAAGAATTAAACAGTTTTTGTTGTAAATCCTCCTTATCCAAGGATAGCAGAAGCAAAACTTCCTGACTCTCTTCCTGGAATGTGCCACTGTGAACACAGAAATACAACAGAAAACATATTCTGGTCTTTGCCTCATTCCTGATCCTGGGCTCCTAAATCCTTGGGAATCTCCTGGGTAAGAGATTCTTTTATACTAAGTAGGTGGTTCTGGGTGGGTTCTGCTCAGGTGTCTGACAGGCAGAAAGCCCATGCCATGATTAGAAAGTTGGAATTTTCAGCCTCAACCCTCCATTCTCCAGAGAAAGTTGAGGAGAAAAAAATGGAGTTAATAATACATCATACAAGTGTCTCAAAATATGGATTTTGGAAAGCCTCCAGGTTGGCAAACACATCCATGTTGTGTACTGGGAGGGCGATGTGTTCCAACCCCACAGGGAAGAATGAAGCCTTCTCCTGGCCCAAGGCCAAAGCCTTCATAATTACAAAGAAGCTGTTAGAAACCATTTCTCATTTGCGGTACACCTGTGAGCACCAGTGATCAAGGCACCAGCTTCACTGGGCAAATCACTGTACATTTCACTGTACAAATTGTAGTGAAATGTAATGGATGTACCCCAATTTGCCAAAGCATTCATCTGCTGAAACACATCCTGATTTCTTTAAGTTTTTAGCCTTTATGAATAGAGCTATTATGTAAAACTGCATGGTGGCTTTTGTTGGGACATAGTTTTTCAAAGCAGTTGTATAAATACTGGTGATGCAATTCTTGAATGTCATGTTGAGACCTTTTTTAATTGTAAAATATATATATATTTTTTTTTTATGTAGTATATCTTCTTTATTCATTCATGTATTCATGGACACTTTGGTTGCTACATTGAATTTTTTTTTTTTTTTTTTTTTTTTTTAGATAATTATTTTTTATTGAAGGGTAGTTGACACACAGTATTACATTACATTAGTTTCAGGTGTACAACACAGTGATTCAACATTTATATACATGATAACTCTAAGTACCAGCTATCACCATACCAAGTTGTCACAATATTTTGACTACATTCCTTATGCTATACATTACATCCCGGTTGCTTATTTATTTTACAATTGGAAGTGTGTACTTTTTCTTGGTTGTTGTTGTTAGGGCATCTCTCATTTTTATTGATCAAATGGTTGTTAACAACAATAAAATTCTGTATAGGGGAGTCAATGCTCAATGCACAATCATTAATCCACCCAAAGCCTAATTTTCGTCAGTCTCCAGTCTTCTGAAGCATAACGAACAAGTTCTTACATGGAGAACAAATTCTTACATAGTGAATAAGTTACATGGTGAACAGTACAAGGGCAGTCATCACAGAAACTTTTGGTTTTGCTCATGCATTATGAACTATAAACAGTCAGTTCAAATATGAATACACATTTGATTTTTATACTTGATTTATATGTGGATACCACATTTCTCTCTTTACCATTTTTAATAAGATGCTGAAGTGGTAGGTAGATACAACATAAAGGTAGAAAACATAGTTTAGTGTTGTAAGAGAGCAAATGTATATGATCAGGTGTGTGCCTGTAGACCATGTGTTAATCCAAGCTAGACAAGGGCAATAAAACATCCACATATGCAGAAGATTTCTCTCAGAACAGGGGGGGTGAGGTTCTAAGCCTCACCTCTGTTGATCCCCAATTTCTCACCTGATGACCCCCCAGCGACTGTGCCTGTCTTAGGTTGTTCCTCCCTTGAGGAATCTTACCCGTCTCTGGCTAACCAGTCATCTTCCGGGGCCATACAGGGAAATGTTAAGTTGGTAAGTGAGAGAGAAGCCTTATTGTTTGAAATGGTTAGCTTTTTATTTCTTTGCATATTTATGCCCTGTGGCTTCTATGCCCAGCATTTGTCTTGAGGTATCTTTACCACTTGGAGGAGTTATGATACTCGGTAAATTTGATATGAGGCACGAATTCTATTTAAGAATTCGTTGTAATTAGGAAGGAAGAAGAAAAGCTATAGAAGTAGCAGGCGGAAGAAAACATGGGAAGATTGATTATTTCTTTGACATATCTTCTTGTAGAGTAACTTCAGCATGTATATATTTTAAGCTACTACTTAAATTGCGCACACACATTAACATAATAGGAGTATAGTTACACAACCAAAGCATACCTGCAATTACCAGCCATCTCCAGCGAAACCAAGAAAACCAGTTAGGCACCCTAGGCATTTGTGAAAACTTATCAATGATATGATGGTTATTATCTAACTGAATTTGAATAGTTTGAGAAAAATCAGACAAATTAAAACAACCCATTCCTGGGCACTGTTCACATCCCATATGTTCTTTTAACAGTAAATAGTCTGTAGTTGTAAGATTTTGGAGCGCTACAACTTGCACTTCTCCTAATTCTTGGTTGAGTTCCAACAGTATAGATCCAGTCAAATTTGCTGTTTTACTGTATGCACAGGCCAGCCTAGATATCTCCTTCATTCCCATGGCAAGTCCAGGAGCTGGTGGGATGAGTGCATCTACAGCTGTAGCAGTGCGTGGATCTTTGTTGGGGTTTTTTGATGATCATCTTCTGGCATGAGTCTTCCCGAGAGTGCTGATGTTGGAAGTTCTCTTTCATATCGTTTCTTAGTTCATTTTCGGGGTAGCCAAATTAGGCCTTGATCCTCTGTATAAACACAAACAGACACTTTGCCTACACTTTTATATGTCCTTTATATTATTGTGTAGAACTCATTAGAGGTCACCACATAGGAACTGCATTTTTTTTTTTAATCATTAATCTACACTTACATGACGAATACTTACGAATACTTTGTTTACTAGGCTCTCCCCTATACCAGGTCCCCCCTATATACTCCTTTACAGTCACTGTCCATCAGCGTAGCAACCTGTTGTAGAATCACTACTTGTCTTCTCTGTGTTGTACAGCCCTCCCCTTTCTCCCACCCCGCTATGGATGCTAATCTTAATACCCCCCTACTTCTCCCCCCCTTATCCCTCCCTACCCACCCATCCTCCCCAGTCCCTTTCCCTTTGGTACCTGTTAGTCCATTCTTGAGTTCTGTGATTCTGCTGCTGTTTTGTTCCTTCAGTTTTTCCTTTGTTCTTATATTCCACAGATGAGTGAAATCATTTGGTATTTCTCTTTCTCTGCTTGGCTTGTTTCACTGAGCAAAATACCCTCCAGCTCCATCCATGTTGCTGCAAATGGTTGGATTTGCCCTTTTCTTATGGCTGAGTAGTATTCCATTGTGTATATGTACCACATCTTCTTTATCCATTCATCTATCGATGGACATTTAGGTTGCTTCCAATTCTTGGCTATTGTAAATAGTGCTGCGATAAACATAGGGGTGCACTGATCTTTCTCATACTTGATTGCTGCATTCTTAGGGTAAATTCCTAGGAGTGCAATTCCTGGGTCAAATGGTAAGTCTGTTTTGAGCATTTTGATGTACCTCCATACTGCTTTCCACAATGGTTGAACAAGTTTACATTCCCACCAGCAGTGTAGGAGGGTTCCCCTTTCTCCACAGCCTCGCCAACATTTGTTGTTGTTTGTCTTTTGGATGGCAGCCATCCTTACTGGTGTGAGGTGATACCTCATTGTAGTTTTAATTTGCATTTCTCTGATAATTAGCGATGTGGAGCATCTTTTCATGTGTCTGTTGGCCATCTGTATTTCTTTTTTGGAGAACCGTCTGTTCAGTTCCTTTGCCCATTTTTTAATTGGGTTATTTGTTTTTTGTTTGTTGAGGCGTGTGAGCTCTTTATATATTCTGGACGTCAAGCCTTTATCGGATGTGTCATTTTCAAAGATATTCTCCCATACTGTAGGGTTTCTTTTTGTTCTATTGATGGTGTCTTTTGCTGTACAGAAGCTTTTCAGCTTAATATAGTCCCACTTGTTCATTTTTGCTGTTGTTTTCCTTGCCCGGGGAGATATGTTCAAGAAGAGGTCACTCATGTTTATGTCTAAGAGGTTTGTGCCTATGTTTTCTTCCAAGAGTTTAATGGTTTCATGACTTACATTCAGGTCTTTGATCCATTTTGAGTTTACTTTTGTATATGGGGTTAGACGATGGTCCAGTTTCATTCTCCTACATGTAGCTGTCCAGTTTTGCCAGCACCATCTGTTGAAGAGACTGTCATTTCGCCATTGTATGTCCATGGCTCCTTTATCAAATATTAATTGACCATATATGTCTGAGTTAATGTCTGGATTCTCTAGTCTGTTCCATTGGTCTGTGGCTCTGTTCTTGTGCCAGTACCAAATTGTCTTGATTACTATGGCTTTATAATAGAGCTTGAAGTTGGGGAGTGAGATCCCCCCTACTTTATTCTTCTTTCTCAGGATTGCTTTGGCTATTCGGGGTCTTTGGTGGTTCCATATGAATTTTTGAATTATTTGATCCAGTTCATTGAAGAATGTTGCTGGTAGTTTCATAGGGATTGCATCAAATCTGTATATTGCTTTGGGCAGGATGGCCATTTTGACGATATTAATTCTTCCTAGCCATGAGCATGGGATGCGTTTCCATCTGTTAGTGTCCCCTTTAATTTCTTTTAAGAGTGACTTGTAGTTTTCAGAATATAAGTCTTTCACTTCTTTGGTTAGGTTTATTCCTAGGTATTTTATTTTTTTTGATGCAATTGTGAATGGAGTTGTTTTCCTGATTTCTCTTTCTGTTGGTTCATTGTTGG
Source organism: Manis pentadactyla (assembly GCF_030020395.1). Lineage (NCBI taxonomy): Eukaryota > Metazoa > Chordata > Mammalia > Pholidota > Manidae > Manis > Manis pentadactyla. The sequence goes on from NW_026644634.1 coordinate 318,517, forward strand.
TATATAGGAAAGCCACAGATTTCTGTCTGTTGATTTTGTATCCTGCAACTTTGCTGTATTCCGATATCAGTTCTAGTAGTTCTGGGGTGGAGTCTTTAGGGTTTTTTATGTACAGTATCATGTCATCTGCAAATAGTGACAGTTTGACTTCTTCTTTGCCAATCTGGATTCCTTGTATTTTTTTGTTTTGTCTGATTGCCGTGGCTAGGACCTCTAGTACAATGTTAAATAACAGTGGGGAGAGTGGGCATCCCTGTCTAGTTCCCGATCTCAGCGGAAATGCTTTCAGCTTCTCGCTATTCAATATAATGTTGGCTGTGGGTTTTTCATAGATGGCCTTTATTATGTTGAGGTACTTGCCCTCTATTCCCATTTTGCTGAGAGTTTTTATCATGAATGGATGTTGAACTTTGTCAAATGCTTTTTCAGCATCTATGGAGATGATCATGTGGTTTTTGTCTTTCTTTTTGTTGATGTGGTGGATGATATTGATGGACTTTCGAATGTTGTGCCATCCTTGCATCCCTGGGATGAATCCCACTTGGTCATGGTGTACGATGGTTTTGATGTATTTTTGAATTCGGTTTGCTAAAATTTTGTTGAGTATTTTTGCGTCTACGTTCATCAGGGATATTGGTCTATAGTTTTCTTTTTTGGTGGTGTCTTTGCCTGGTTTTGGTATTAGGGTGATGTTAGCTTCATAGAATGAGTTTGGGAGTATCCCCTCCTCTTCTATTTCTTGGAAAACTTTAAGGAGAATGGGTATTATGTCTTCCCTGTATGTCTGATAAAATTCCGAGGTAAATCCATCTGGCCCGGGGGTTTTGTTCTTTGGTAGTTTTTTGATTACCGCTTCAATTTCGTTGCTGGTAATTGGTCTGTTTAGATTTTCTGTTTCTTTTTGGGTCAGTCTTGGAAGGTTGTATTTTTCTAGGAAGTTGTCCATTTCTCCTAGGTTTCCCAGCTTGTTAGCATATAGGTTTTCATAGTAGTCTCTAATAATTCTTTGTATTTCTGCGGGATCTGTTGTGATTTTTCCTTTCTCATTTCTGATACTGTTGATTTGTGTTGACTCTCTTTTCCTCTTAATAAGTCTGGCTAGAGGCTTATCTATTTTGTTTATTTTCTCGAAGAACCAGCTCTTGGTTTCATTGATTTTTGCTATTGTTTTATTCTTCTCAATTTTATTTATTTCTTCTCTGATCTTTATTATGTCCCTCCTTCTGCTGACCTTAGGCCTCATTTGTTCTTCTTTTTCCAATTTTGATAGTTGTGACATTAGACCGTTCATTTGGGATTGCTCTTCCTTTTTTAAATATGCTTGGAGTGCTATATACTTTCCTCTTAAGACTGCTTTTGCTGCGTCCCACAGAAGTTGGGGCTTAGTGTTGTTGTTGTCATTTGTTTCCATATATTGCTGGATCTCCATTTTGATTTGGTCATTGATCCATTGATTATTTAGGAGCGTGTTGTTTAGCCTCCATGTGTTTGTGAGCCTTTTTGCTTTCTTTGAACAGTTTATTTCTAGTTTAATGCCTTTGTGGTCTGAAAAGTTGGTTGGTAGGATTTCAATCTTTTGGAATTTACTGAGGCTCTTTTTGTGTCCTAGTATGTGGTCTATTCTGGAGAATGTTCCATGTGCACTTGAGAAGAACGTGTATCCTGTTGCTTTTGGATGTAGAGTTCTGTAGATGTCTATTAGGTCCATCTGTTCTAGTGTGTTGTTCAGTGCCTCTGTGTCCTTACTTATTTTCTGTCTGGTGGATCTGTCCTTTGGAGTGAGTGGTGTGTTGAAGTCTCCTAGAATGAATGCATTGCATTCTATTTCCTCCTTTAGTTCTGTTAATATTTGTTTCAGGTATGTTGGTGCTCCTGTATTGGGTGCATATATATTTATAATGGTTATATCCTCTTGATGGACTGAGCCCTTTATCATTATGTAATGTCCTTCTTTGTCTTTTTTTACTTTCTTTATTTTGAAGTCTGTTTTGTCTGATACCAGAATTGCAACACCTGCTTTCTTCTCTCTGTTGTTTGCTTGAAATATCTTTTTCTATCCCTTGACTTTAAGTCTGTGCGCGTCTTTGGGTTTGAGGTGAGTCTCTTGTAAGCAGCATATGGATGGATCTTGCTTTTTTATCCATTCTATTACTCTGTGTCTTTTGATTGGTGCATTCAGTCCATTTACATTTAGGGTGATTATTGAAAGGTATGAATTTATTGCCATTGCAGGCTTTAAGTTTGTGGTTACCAAAGGTTTAGGGTTAGCTTCTTTACTGTCTTACTGTCTAACTTAACTCGCTTGTTGAGCTATTATAAACACAATCTGATGATTCTTTATTTCTCTCCCTTCTTATTCCTCCTCCTCCCTTCTTCATATGTTGGGTGTTTTGTTGTGTGCTCTTTTTAGGAGTGCTCCCATCTAGAGCAGTCCCTGTAGGATGCCCTGTAGAGGTGGTTTGTGGGAGGCAAATTCCCTCAACTTTTGCTTGTCTGGGAATTGTTTAATCCCTCCTTCATATTTAAATGATATTCGTGCTGGATACAGTAGTCTTGGTTCGAGGCCCTTCTGTTTCATTGCATTAAGTATATCATGCCATTCTCTTCTGGCCTGTAGGGTTTCTGTTGAGAAGTCTGATGATAGTCTGATGGGTTTTCCTTTGTAGGTAACCTTTTTTTTCTCTCTGGCTGCTTGTAATACTTTGTCCTTGTCTTTGATCTTTGCCATTTTAATTATTATGTGTCTTGGTGTTGCCCTCCTTGGATCCCTTGTCATGGGAGTTCTGTGTACCTCTGTGGTCTGAGAGGCCTTTTCTTCCCCTAGTTTGGGGAAATTTTCAGCAATTATTTCTTCAAAGACATTTTCTATCCCCTTTTCTCTCTCTACTTCTTCTGGAATGCCTATGATTCTTAAATTATTTCTTTTATATTGATCACTCAGCTCTCTTAAAATTCTTTCATTCCTGGAGATCCTTTTATCTCTCTCTGCATCAGCTTCTCTGCGTTCCTGTTCTCTGTTTTCTAGTCCATTAATGGTCTCTTGCATCTCGTCCATTCTGTTTTGAAGTCCTTCCAGAGCTTGTTTTATTTCTGAATTCTCCTTCCTTAGTTCTTGCATATTTCTCTGCAAGTCCATCAGCATGGTTATGACTTTTGTTTTGAATTCTTTTTCAGGTAGACTGGCTAAATCTATCTCCCCAGATTCCTTCTCAGGGGAAGATGTAGCAGATGCCGAAGCTGTCTGGGTTAGTCTTGTCTGAATCATATTTTTTTGCCTTTTCATGTTGACAGGTGCTATTGACTGTCAGCTGGGAGGGCCAAAATTTTCACTTACTACTGGCCTTTCTTTACTTGGGCAACTGCGACCCCTAGTGGCTTGTGTTGGGTAATTGCGTGTACAGTGGGTCTTTGTGTCTTGCCTGGCCGGAAGGGAGAAATTTCCCTTTCTGTGGGCGGAATTTGTCTCAGGCTGCTTCTCTGCTTTCGCAGCGCCCGGTGGGGTGATGGATGGGGGGGCTGCTGGACTGTTTGCCTCCGTGAGGGGTCTCAGAGCTGTTGCCCAGGGGGTTAGTGCACCCGGTTTTCCCTGTAATTTCCAGCTGCTGTACTGTGACCTGGGTTGTTTCCGTCAAGCTGTTAAGTCCCTGTCCCTTTAAGACTTTCAAAAAAGCCCCCGCTTTTCTTTGTCACAGGGGCATCAGCTTCAGCACCCGCTCTGAGGTCTACCCCCTGTTCTCCCAGTATCCAGGGCCCCCTGGGCATATACTGTGTCTGCGCTCTGGCCCGGATGGCTGGGGCTGGGTGTTCGGCAGTCCTGGGCTCCGTCTCCCTCCCGCTCTGCCTATTGTTCTCCCGCCGGGAGCTGGGGGGAGGGGCGCTCGCGTCCCGCAGGGCCGGGGCTTGTATCTTACCCCTTTCACCAGTCGCTGGGTTCTCGCTGGTGTAGCTGCAGTCTGGCCACTGTCCTGCGTCTTCTGGTCTCTCTTTTAGGGCTAGTTGTGTTTGTTGTATTTTCAAAAGTATATATGTTTTTGGGAGGAGATTCCCACTGTCCTACTCACGCCGCCATGTTGGCTCCGCCTCTGTAAAATATTTTTAATGGCTCATTTTTGTTTTATGTATCTTTGTATATCTTGAGTACAAATCCTTTATCAAAAATGTATTTTGCAAATATTATCTTTTAGTTTGTGTCTTGTGTTTGGGTTCTCTGAGCAAGGTCTTTTAGAGTAGAAATTAAAACTCTATAAAGCACATGTGATTATTTTTCTTTTGTGGATAAGCCTTTGGTGTTGGGTTCATCAGGGTTGTGTAGATTTTCTTGCTTTACCTACAAATTTTATAATTTTGCATCTAAAATTTGACTATAAAAAATTTTTTTATAAGTGTACCACTAAAAATTATTTTTAATTAAAGTATTATTGACATACACTCTTATGAAGGTTTCACATGAAAGAACACTGCGGTCACTACATCCGCCCATATTATCAAGTCCCGTCCATGCCTCATTGCAGTCACTGTCCATCAGTGTAGTAAGATGCCGCAGAGTCACTTCTTGTCTTCTCTGTTCTACACTGTCTTCTCTGTGGTCCCCCACACCATGTGTGCCAATCATAATACCCCTCAATACCCTTCTCCCTCCGTTTTCACCTGCCCTCCCACACCCCTCCCCTTTGGTAACTGCTAGTCCCTTCTTGGAGTCTGTGAGTCCGCTGCTGTTTTGGTCCTTCATATTTACTTTGCCGTTATACTCCACAAATGAGGGAAATCATTTGGCATTTGTCTTTCTCCACCTTGCTTATTTCACTGAGCATAATATCTTCCAGCTCCAACTATGTTGTTGCCTATGGTAGGATATGTTTTTTCCTATGACTAAGAAGTATTCCATTGTGTTTATGTACCACACCTACTTTATTCATTGATCTCCTGATGGACACCTAGGTTGCTTCAATATCTTGGCTCTTGTAAAAAGTGCTGCAACAAATATAGTGGTGCATATGTCTTTTGGAATCTGAGAAACTATATTCTTTGGGTAAATTCCTAAGAGTGGAATTACCGGGTCAAATGGTATTTCTATTTTTAGTTTTCTAAGGAACATGCCTATGGGGAATTTCGAGTTAATTTTGGTGTAACTTGTAAAGCCTTTGCCTACTTCATTTCATTCATTTCACACTTAAAGTGGAGAAGACACAAGAAATTTGTGCCCATTGTGGCATGAATTTCCAAAGATTTGTGGTTCATCAGTTTAGTCACAAGGGGGCACCACCTTCACTGAGTTGTAAGCACGCATCCTGCAATGCTCACCGTGACCCGCAAGCGGCGCCTCTGCCCTCTTTGTGTATCAGCAGAGCTCATGCGCTGTCAGGACGCAGGCCTTTTCTCCCGGCTCTGACCGGTGCCGGTATTGCTCCGGATCCCCTGCAGCTCCGTGACACCGCGGGCCGCGTCCACAGGGGCACCTCGGTTTCCTTAGGAGCTGCAGTATGGAAAGGTAAGGAGAAGCTTTCCGTGCATATCCTACTGAGCGCTCCTCTTCAGGGGCCGGGAGAGGAAGGCCTGCGATGGTTAACTGAGTATTTGTGGAGTCTGGGCCACGACGGGTGCAGCTGAGTTCAGGGTGTGGCGGACGGCACTCAGGGAGAGTTCGGGCCCGTGCTGAGACAGGGCTGGGGAGGGTATGTGGTGTCCAGCGCTTCCCCGGCAGCCTGTGTCTCCACGCTGCGTGCCTCGGGCCCCTTGCAGTGGGTGGATTGTCCACACCTGCGGGACATCTTCCAGGCTGCAGGCATCCTTCCTAACAAGGCTCTGAAATGAGAATGGGGGCGGAGGGGAGTTGGCTGCTTAAGCGGCTCGCTTACCTGTGCTTCAGCCTTTGCTGAGCGCCCAGCACACAGGGTGGTTTCTTGCGAAGGGTCCCCGAGGTGGGGTCCACCTGGGAGGAACCCCTGGGCACAGCATGGTGCTGAACCAGCCTGGCTCCTTGAGGGTGGCCAACACCCACTGCCTGCGACCGGGGCCAAGTGAGCCGGTTCTTCATGCCGAGCAGGTTGGGGGATGAAGGGCACTTGGTGTTCTGTTTAGACTCCCGCTTCTGCTTGGGCGAAACATGGGGTCTCCGTTGCTACAGGTCCACAGTGTAGTGGGAGGTCACGGCACGATGCCCGGGCTCTGCTTTCTCATGTCGGCTGTGGGGATGGGGTCCTGTGTGGTTCTATCCAGCCTGTTGGGTGTTTGCTTCTTTGTGAAGTGTGGTGGAATTTCGATTGGGGGTTCCCACGGAGTCTGAAGGTTCCTGTTGGTCGACAGGACTTGTAATAACCTAACCCACCCCCGCCCCATCCTGGTCTGCAGTGTCCACAGTGTTTAGGCCTCAAGCTTCAAGCCTCCCGCCTCATTGGTTAGGCTTCTCCTTAGGTACTTCATTCTTTACGATGCAGTTGTAAAGGGCATTGTTTTCTTAATGTCTCTTCCTGACGGTTCGTTATTGGTGAACAGAAGTAAACAACTTCTGTATGTTGATTTTGTATCCTGCTAGATTATTGATTTTATTTTTAGCTGTAACAGGTTTTTGGTGGAGCAGTGTGGAAACTGGAATTTAAAAATCCCAGTGTTCCACTCCAGGTCGTCCCAACACCCAAGCCCAGTGTCTGCAAGGGAATTTTAACACGTTCCTTGTAGTGACTCCCGCAGGCTAAGTAGTGGTCCACTTCGGGTGAACTGAATGGGGAGGGCTTGGCCTCTGTGACAGGGTGTGATGTCTGCTCTGCTTTTCTGGTGCAGGACCGACGTGGTTGTTCTGCAAAATAATTTACTTTCCAGCAATTTCAAGCACACAGAAAACTTGCAGTGTCTGTACAAACACTCTTTACACTAAATGTCCCATGGTCCCACTTTACCACACCTGCCACTTCACACAAAGTTCTCTTGGCCTCCACCCTAAATAGGGACAAGTTTATAGGGAGCCACCACCTGACCCTAAATGAGGGATTATGGTCTCCACATGATAATCCAGTGCACAGACCCAGCACAGCTGTTTCCATCTACCCCAGCTGTGTGCAAATGTCTTTCTATTCTGATCACATTTCCTTTTTCTGGAACTCTTCCAGGGACATTAGCACAGATGGGCTCCACCAGATCTCACGTAAGTGGGATCACATAGTATTCATCCTTCTGTGACTGGCGCATTTCACTGAGAAAATTGGCTTTAGGATTCATCCATGCAGCAGGTGCCAGGATGCCCTTGTTCACTCCACTGTGTGGAGAGGACACTTTGTTCATCCATTTGTCTGTGGACACGTGGGTCTTCTCCACCTTTTAACCATTGTGAGTCATGCAGTTGTGAGCATAGGTGTCCAAATATCTAAGTCCCTGCTTTTGGCAGATGCCCTGTTGTTTAGGCAGATGCCCTGAAATGGAATTCCTGCTCATATATTAACTGTATCTTCAAGTTTCTGGGGACACCTTCCCCACTCTCCACACCGTTTTCCAGGAGGCTGTGGACCATTTTCCTTACTCTATATGGCAGAAAAATACTGTTTATGGATCAACCCGTTTTTATCCATCCATTCACCCCTTGATGGGCATTGGGTTGTTTCTGACTTTTTGCTGTGCTGATCAATGCTGCCAAGAACTCGTGGGCCAGTTTCTGTTTGAACATCATAGTCATTTCTTTGAAGTATTATCTAGGAGTGGATGTAGAACCACAATTAAGTAATTGTATTTTACCTTTATGAGGAAACACCAAGGTGTTGTACACAGGCTGCACGTGTTACATTTCCACAAGCAAAGGTTAGGGGCTCCAGTTCTTCTGCATCCTTGGCAATGTGTGATTTTCAGTTTTCCTGAATATAGCCATTCCCATGTGTGTGCAGGGAATTCTATGGGACACCTTTCCATGTGCTTGTTGGAGCATTTGTATGTCTTGGAGTCTCTCATCCATTTAAAAAGTTGGGATGTTATCTTGTTGCACTGTACAAGTTCATGGTGTATTCTGGATAACAGGCTCTTGTCAGATGTACAGTGTGCAGATATTTTCCTCTATTCCGTGACTTTTTCACTTCTTGGTTGGAATCTTTTGATGCAGAAAAGATTTTAATTTGGAGGAAATTAATTTATTCTTTCTCTTGTTGCTTGTACTTTGGTTTCAGATCTGAGAAACCATAGCTAAATCCAAGGTCATGAAGACTTATCCCCATGTTTTACCTATTACATGTAAGCCGTTATGTATTTTGAGTTAATTTTTGTATGTGATATAAGTTAGGATTCATTTTCATTCTTCTGCATGTAGACAGGAGGTTGCCAAGCACCATTTACTGGAAAGACACTTTCTCTCCATAAGTTAATGTTGTCCACCCTTGTCAGAAATCAACTGGATATTTCCATTCAGGTATGTTGATCTTTATATACAGTCGTCCCTTGAACAACATGGGGGCTAGTGGTGCTGACTCCCCCACAGAATCACAATCTACATAAAACATGTGACTCTGCCAAACCTTTGTTATCCTAAAACTGATTGCCTATTTTGCCTGGAAGCCTTACCAATAATATAAACACTCGATTAACAATATTTTGTACATTATACCTACTATGTGCTATATTCTTACAGTAAAGTAAGCTAGAGAAAAGGTAACGTTTCAAATTGTTGACTTAACATTTTCCCAACATATTTGCGGGGAAAAATCAGTTTAAGTGGACCTGTGGAGTTCACATGAGTACTGTCCAAGGGTCAGCTGTGTATCTTTATGACAGTGTCACAGTGTTTCATTTACTGCTCACTTTGTACTAAGATTAGATTTTGGGAAGCCTGTGCCTCCAGCTTTGATTTTCTTTTTCAAGATTCTGCTCAAGGGCTCATTGTGGTCCCTTGCAATTTAATATGTGACAGGATCAGCAGGAGCAATTCTTCCTAAAAAGCTTTGGGAATTTTCATAGGAACCACATTGAGTCTGTAGGGTGCATTTGTGCCATTGCCATCTTAGAGATATTAAGTCTGCCATCACCACAGCAGGACCTTACATTTATTTTGCTTTTCTTTATTTTTCCTATCATCAATGTTTTATAATTTTAAATGCATAATACTTGCACTTAAACTAAGTCTGCTCCCATGTATATTATTAATGTTGACATTATTTAGTAGAGAATTTAAAAATTCCTTTTTTGATTATTCATTGCTAATGTATACAAGGAAAACATGTTTGTGTAATGTTCTTCTTTCTTGTAACTTCCCTTAGTTAATTTAGAACCTTACATTTGGAATTTAAGGGTTCAGAGCGTGGGGATTTAAGAATTTCGATATTTAGGATTAAAATAATACTGCCTAATATTTAATAAATGGAAGATTGGAACACAGTGAAGAGTAGGGTTTGTCATAGGGGTATTGTTTGAAATAAGACAATAGGAAGAGAAGTGGTTAGTACTATGGATAGAGTACATGAACGGGTTAGTGTATGGGAATGGGTTAGTGTTAGGGTTAGGGTAATGTGATGGAGTGAGGCTATCAAATACAGCTAGGAGGCTTCAAACAAAATCCAGCCCTTTTCGACAACTTCCTCAGACTTTGCAGGCATGAAAGTGGTCTCAGGCTGCCTGGTAGTTCTGCTGGGTTCAGAACCCTAGGTGGGAAATCTTTCTGGCCACCCAGATTTATTATCATCTGCTCTCCAGTGCTGCAGTGGACAAGTCTGAGGTCGTTTTCCTTGATATTTTGCATGTTTTTGTCATTTTCTTCTGTGCTAGTTTTTTAGGTATCTTACTCATGTTTTTCCGAGAAATTCTTGGTGAATTAACCACAATGTAAACTATTTTTCCTTCATTGAGTTGACTGCTCAGTGGGTCCTTATAACCTAAGAATTATGTTTTTGAGTTATTTAATATGTTCTTATAGTATTTCCTTTGAAGATTTTCCCTTTTTCCCTTTTTTTTGACTGCATATTAATTTTGGTATAAAACTTTTCAATATTGACTTTCCAGTGTTCTTAACTTTTTTTTTGTATTGTCCCCTTCTCTAAATTTTTATTCTCCTTTCCGTGAGATTTCTTTAACCTCTGAATCCTTCCCTTGATTTTTTTGTTTCTTTTCCATTCTTCCTGATTTTTTTCTTTTAAATAATAGGCTCTTATGTGATGAATGCAGCATCTTAGCTCAATGGAGATATTAAATATGATTTCTTTGAAGTTTTCTTCTTTTACCAGTATTGTCTGTTTCCACTATTATACTTTTTTTCACGTTATTTTGGTCTTTTCTCCTAATTATTGTGGGCTTACTCAGATGTCTGGTGATCCTTCTCTTTCGCTTATTTAAGAGGTGAGGCACTGGAGATCTATCAAGAAATGGAGTGTGCCCATTTGTGGCACGTGCGCCTATATGTCTGTGGGCTTGTTTTCTGCCAGACTTTGTAGGGTGACTGGGTCCCCAGGTGGCATTCTCATTGCAGATACTAATAGTTTATCTGTAAGTCTTTTCAGTAGATGGGTTAATTTTCCCAGAGGATGGCCCCTTAGTCTCTTGTTTTGGGAATATCAGTCCAGATACTGGAGTTCTTGACCTGTGTGGATAGAGTTCCTGTAGGCCTGGAGGATCTCGTGCTCTGAAATGCACATGTGTACTTTCTAACCTGGTTTTCACCCCTATTTTCTTCACTGCCGGTGTTACGACATTGTTGCTCTACAAAAAAGGGGAAAGTGGAGTAGACTTGGAGTCTTACTGCTCCTTGCACAGGCTTTCAAATGGTCTCCTGTTTCTGCCTTTGCCCACAAGCCACCTTCACAGGTGGTCCTGCAGCCTGTTTATGTTGATGCTGCCTCCTCAGACACTGAGGTTTGGCCATCCTCTGTGTCTCACATTCATCACCATTTCAACATACATTTTGCATATGTTGCTGTGTATCTAGATGTCTCCTACATTTGCTTTAAAAAATGGATTTCAGTTTTTTCTAAAGGCTTGTTCTGTTGACTTTTCAAGAAAATAAAGTTGGTAGAGACATCTCTGCTCTATCATCATAAAAGTAGAAGCCCTTTGAACAGAGGAATTTCAAAGGATTTTGAGTAGAGAAATGTATTGAATGAAAAGATAATGTAATGTTATGAAAGTCCTCTGTCCTTACTTTCACCTCTTTGTGACTTTCTAAATCTCTGTGCATCTTTGCCCTACAGTATCTGTGGGAGTTTGTTCAGATAGACTGGAAGCTGGTTAGAGGCTTTCATATTGACCAAACTGTGCCAGATAAATGGCATATTTTCTGCTTGGGTATTGTTAGCCCCATAATGCTGGGGTGTACACTCTGTCCTTACTCTGTTCTGGCATGAGTTTGGAAGACAGTGTCTGCTCTGATCAAGGTCAAGCAGGTTTGACAGACAAAAGCAAAAGGCTTAGAGGGCAACTAACCATGGCCTCATTCATTCCACCTGCTTTTGTGCAGCTTGCTTAAACCATGATGGTCTATGACTAGTCTTATCTGGTGATAATGTGTGTAAACCTACCGCATCGCAAGTGGCAGGATCCAGTCATCATGAAGATTCTGTTTCCTGGAACTCGCTTGAAACTTACTTATTTTAAACGGAATGAGCTAGACCTGCAGTCATAAATGGCTACTAAGCTCCTTGGTATCCACTGTGGAAAATTGCCTTCTCTCTGTCCTCAGCATTTGAATATGCTGTCTATTGTGAGGAATTCTCCACTGAAAAGAAGCTCCCTTTTATGCCCACTCGGTTCTTCCCACCCCAGAATCTGAACACTGAGGGAACAGCACAGAAACACAGGACCAGTTGGAGGTGGTAGTAAGTGCACAGGGGTGATGGGCTGATCCTGGGGTAAGGCCAGGTGTGTTCTTGGGTACAGTCATGGAAATTCCTTCTAAGTAAACTGGTCCTCTGCCTTTAGTGTGAATTCTGTGACCTCCTACTGGACCGCCACGGTTTCCTTTCCCTTTTAAGTTGCCAGTGTTCATTTCTGTTGTTTGTAGTTAAGAACCGGATTTGCACAGACTGGTTGATCTTGCGATTTCCCTCTGGTGACCCACCGTGAGCTAGATTTCTCTCTTGAAATGGTGTCCCAACACCTAGTCTTTTCTGAGGAGCTTTAGTGTCTCATTCGGACTTTAGGAAGCTCAAGTCCTCATGTTCAAGGTTTTTAAACTTTGTTTTATGTCTGTGGAACTCGTATGTGTGGAATGCACCAGAAATGAAAACACACACATCTACTACACAAAAGGAGAATATTTGCTCCCCTTTCTTTCCTTGTCATACCTTTTCAGGGAAGAAATGATGTGGGTTTCATTAAATGTTTTTTTAATTTTGTTTTTCATTAAAAATTTTTCTTGTGGTTAAAAAAATATTACAGAATTTACTATCTTAACTGCTTTTAATTGTACATTTTAGTAATGTTAAGTTTATTCACATTGTAAAACACAGTTAAAGAATTTTTTCACGTAAGTCTTGTTTGATTATAAAGAAAGGAAGGCTCAGTTGAGAGAAAGAAGACTGTTTTTATAGAAGAATAATCTTTTGGCCATTTTCCATGAAGCAACTTAAAAGATTATTTACCTTTTAAAACTTTTGAATTTTTGTAATTTTAGATGATACTTGTGGAGTATTAAGTGTGTACCCAAGCATTGGTTATATTGGTAGCCCAATAAGTTTATATAAAAGTTTCCTTGTGTAAGTAATGATTTGGGGCCAAGTGTGACAACATTTCCCCATTTTACTTTGTTAATTGGAGCCTGAAGTAGACTGGAGATGGTTGCAGCTGGTCTTGAGGAGGATCAGAAAGGCTCATTACCCAGCAGTGGTTCATTGTGGCATCTCTTCTCCTTTTCTTTTCCATGAATGGAGACAAGATGTATTAGAATCTTGTTACCACTGGTGGAGGCTCAGAATTGCACCACAAAATCTCCTACGTTTTATGAAGCTGTGTTATTCCCAAGTGAAGTGTTTATGTAAGACTTTTGGGATTATCATTGTGAGGGATATATTTAGTGTATTTGGGTTTGTCTTTTGAAGCATGAGGGACCAACTCTCTTAATTAGCAGATTTTCAAATCCCTGATTCACACATATATTATTCAATAGAGTTATTCATATGTATGTGTGGCACACACACATACCCACACATAAATATATGAAATGCTGTTTAGATAACGGTCTCACAGGAAGTTGTTAGAAAGGGTTATTTAAAGTTTTCAAACTGAACTGGTTACTCAGTGGTCTTTTTGTCATTATTTCTTTTTCCCAGCCCTAAAATGAATATGAAAGCATTGAATATTAGAAAAATGAGAATGATAAAGAAGAGTGGGTGTAATCAGTTTTATCTTTCAAGGAAGTCAGCAAACATTTGGTCTTTGTGTTTTTTTAAATATTAAGATATTACTGATATACTCTCTTATGAAGGTTTCACCTGAAAAACAGTGTGTTTACTACAATCACCCATATTATTGAGTACCCCCAAACATCTTTTTTTTTGGGTCATTCTGTATTTACCATTTTGTGCCCTCCTTTGTTGTCTAACAAAAATAGTTTCCAAATACAGGTAACTTAATTTTAGATACATGTCATTCCTTTAAAGGATTATTATTGTTAATGTAATCATTTATCTGCTATAGGCTATTTTGTTTGTTACTAGCCATATTAGTTTGCAACTGGCAAGCTATTCCAAAGAGTTTGTTAAATTGAATGTTATTTTAGAAAGTACATTTTCATATTAGGCTATTTCACTGTTTGTTTTAGTAATCTGTCAAAAAAAAATACTTTGGGGCATACTGTTGTCAGGCTATGATGGGTTATGTTGGTGGCCCCGGATGAGTTCAAGGTCAAGAAATAGTCACTTGGTGAAATGGAAACTAGGAGAAGTTAAGATGATTATTATCTGTGTTGCCGGCAAAACCATAATTGTTTTTCTCAGGGCCTAGGACTTCCCAAAGTCACAGAATAAAGATAGCTCTCTGCCCAGAGCATCCATTTGACTTGAGGATTTTGAATACATTGTGAAACATAACAAGTTTTAGTAGCAAGACAAACACTGATATATTGTGAGGCAGGATGCCTTGACTGGTTTCCCTGAATTTTTAAGATTAAAATGCCATATTCAATTTAAGAAATTTAAGATTTAAGAAATTTTACATTAGCAAGGAATTCTTCAAAGTATATCCTCAAATCCCCTATATCATGAGTTGGGATATTTGGTGAATACTTTAGTCATTGTGTGCCACATAGTTCTCTCCTGCATATTCTGTTTGGTTGTTTTGTTTTGGTTTCTAACCCTTTAGAAATGACAACAGCACACTTGCTCACAGGCTCCTCCATTGCTGACCCCTGCTGTAGACAGTCCATTCACATTTCCTGCTACCTCCTGGGGCTCCTCAGTGATCACACTTGAGAAACACAGGCTTGGCTGTTCCCAAACTATCCTTCATGAAAATTAAGCATATATTTAGGCAGAATTGAAGAGAATGTAGTGATGGACAGAAATTTTGACCTATGTTGAAGCCCAACTGGGTGCAGCAGTTATGTGCTAATAGAACTCTTCAGAGACAAAAAGGGAAGCTAAAGTTCCAAATTTCATTGTTGTTCACAGGAGATTTTGCTCTGTCTTTAAAATGTAGACATTATTAATATAGGGTTAATGGCTACATCTACAGAGTGAAGCCCTGCAAGTAGCCCCACCCCATTTGCCTCACCTCATTACCCAGTTGGTTGCCAAATCCTGTCTTTTCACCTCCTGAATAAGTCGGTACTGTTTCTGTCTCAAAACCCAATTTGAGCAGGCCTTGTTGTTGATCTTCCTCTAATTGACCAGGACTCTCATTATTTCTCTCTCCCCCGTGCCCAGAAAACCTTAATCCTCTTAGGACATTTATTATCTTGGTGTGTTTTTTTTCGTGTATTTGCCTTCAGCTAGGCTCTGAGTGCCTTGTGCTTGTCCTCAGCTGGCTCTGTGGTGTCTTTACTCTAGTGTCTGTCACCTGTTGTGATGCTAGGAACACAGAATGTACTCAACAAAAATTGTTATGTGAAGGGGCAATAGCTACAGGTGTTTTCAGCTGAGTGTGTGTAACCAGTTCTTTTGGGTCTCACCTCATCCAGCATTTGCACACTTGTTCTAATAGCAGTCAGAGCCAAGTGTCTCCAAAGCAATCTTACTGAACCTTCTGGTTTTTATGATGAAACCTGTTTGTGAAATTGCCTCAATTAGAAGCTCGCATATCCTGCAGTTAATATTTTCTTAGGAAATTTGATCTGAATTTAAAAATCAGTATTATTCTGTCTAAAACATCACTTACCTAATCAAGGAGGTCTTCACTTCTCTTACCTTCTGTCCGAATGTTTAGTCTTCCATTTTCACTTTACTTTGTTGTCTGCCACAGTGTTCTACAGTGATGAGGCCCTGGGGCATGTCTTTCTTAAAAACAATGCCTTGTGCTGTGAGTATTGAAAGGCCACCCCTGTTGTGCTTCCAGCCATTTATCTTATGTAATCCAAACTGGTGATTTTCTTTCCATTGAAAGTTTTCTCTCATTCTTAGCTTTATGCAGCAAAGTTAATGAAAAGGAAACAGAACGCTTAAGATTCTAGGGCAAAGTTAATGCCAATGTTCAGACAGTAAAGCCTGTTTACAGGAGTGTCAAATGTTATGAGTAAGTTTTCCTCTGCCCCTATTTTCATGTGACCTCTCCCAAGTCCCCAAGATGTATCTTTTTATGAGTTTCTGCTTGCAGTTTTATGATCACCCTGTCCCTCATACTAGTGTCTATAATCCTTGATTTTAAATTAGGACAGTATTTACTTCTTTCTTAAATAAATAACAAATTTGCATTCTTAGAACTTCTCTCATCTCACCCATTTGATTTATACACGGAAAATTGTTAGTTTTTAATTCTCATTCTCTTCTGTAACTAATAACTATTTTAAAGTAAAAATACAATACATGTTATATTTGTATTGTTTTAGACATGTAAATACTGTTCTCTACAGAGCTGTTCAGTTGTGTGAGCAGTGAGAGGAGGGCAAATAATCCTATTTTACTGAATTACTGTGGTTTAAGAAGGACGTAAATGTCAATAGCCAAGAGATTATCTTTCTTAATTAATTTTGTTCTTTCCACTTACTCCTCTGATATTTCTTAAAATTTTATTACTGGTTTCCTTTCCTGTTGAGCAGAAGAAAGCTTTTTCCATGCAATTTCGGTTGGTGCTTGTAGACACACCTGCTTGCTCTTCCTTCTTCTACCAGTAGGGTTTGAATTGGGAATTTAAAATCCTCAGCAGCATATTCTTTTTTTTGTATTTCGCATAAAAACTGCTGAATGAAGCTGTTTCAGACAACTGCATTGCACATATCCTACCAGGATTAGAACTGCCAACTATGTTTTCCTTCTATACTCAGATTCCCTAAAATGGAATATAGCATTAATGATCCTTATCCACTAAATGAGGAAACTGCCCAGGGGCTACCCTCAGGCTTAAAAGACATTTTTAGAAGGAGCCTGTGGTCATTTTCCACAGCTGCAGCAACTCATAGTCTTAGAAAGAATGTCTTTAAAAAATTCTGTGGGAAACAAGATTTGCTGTGGCTCACTGAGAACCTGTCGCTGAGACTGTTCATTCGGGCCTCATGCTTTTCTTGCTCCTTGTACTGTTCTGTCAGTGAAGTGTCACGAGAGAGCATGGGTTGTGGGACAGTCTTCCAGTGTGTCTGCTGTGGGCCCTCCTCACTGCTCCTGGGGCACTGGGTGGATGGAGCACATCCCTGTATCTTTCTGAGATGGTTTTTGAGCACATGTCCATCCCATTGTAGAACCGGGAGTTCCCTAGTGAGCTCTGAAGAAAGGCTCTTGTGGGCACTGCCAGTTGTAGGTTTTATCAGGAGCTTATGAATGTCTCTCACACTGGTTCTCACTGGAACACAAGCAAGTACAGGTGAAGTAAGCTTTTTTACTTTTCCTTTTCAACAGCTGTTTAGCTTGCTTTATTCTTAAAATTGTAGTGTTTCAGTAAATGTGCCATTAGGAAAAGTGTCAGTTATGCTGATATCTATATAATTCAGAAATTTTCTTTTCATAGGCAGTTGGCACTACAAGCAAAGTGAATTTATCAACCCTTTTCCTAAATGAAATAAAAATGTATTGTCTTCTGAAATGGGGCAAATTTATCTTGAATACACTTTGTGTGTCTGTGCCTTCTCAAAAGACATATTACCTGATCATTGTTTTTATAGTTACAGAAGGTTGATTGTCCAGAATGTGCAATTTGCAGGTGTGCATTTACAAGCACTTCAGAGACAGTATCTTTGAAAATAAGAAATTCAGCAAGGCTATCTAGAGACTTAATAGTGAGTTTTTAAAGTATTGTATTTTTAACTTTATAGTATGAACTCTAATATATATATTTAAAAATAGATGCCTGATAAGTGAAGTGAATATAAGAAAACAGATCTTCCTCTTTTATTGGGCAATGCCTCAGGACAAAATATAAGAATGTATATCTTAATAGGTTGTGATTTTTAAATTTCTATTTTAAACTATTTCACATCATACTGTATGTTATTATCTCTGAAAAGAGGTATTAACTATTAATAAATCATAGATTTTAGATTATCACTCCCCTACTCTGCTTAAATGTGACAAAAAAAAATTTAACCTCTTATTTCAGATTCATCAGTACACTCAAAAACTTTTGAATGTCAGAAAGTTTTTTTTTTTACACAATTCTTTGAAACCTGTAGTTAATAGAGTAGAAATCGGATTTACTCAAATTATGTTACTAGCATGAGGTTAATCTAAATCATGGCACATTGGAGAGGGTTGGAAGATGGCGTCGTGAGTAGAACAGTGGAAATATCCTCCCAAAACCACAAATAACTATGAAAATATAACAAAGACAACCCCTCCTAGAATGAAGACAAGAGGACACAGGACAATATCAAGACCACATCCGCAGCAGAGAGAACGCAGCGCCTCATGAATGGGGTAAGATACAAGCCACAGCGCGGTGGGAGCCATGCGCCCATCCCCCCAACTCCCGGCAGGAGGAGAATAGGCAGAGCGGGAGGGAGATGGAGCACAGGACTACCGAACACACAGCCCCAGCCATCCGGGCCAGTGTGCAGGGACCTGGATACAAGGAAAACAAGGCAGCAATAGTGAGCGGGCACCGGAGGCCGGGCCCCAGAGGACATAAGAAAAGTGAGCCAGATTTTGTTTTTTTCTGTTTGGTTTTGGCTAGCGCTTTTTAGAAGTCTTAAAGAGATAGGGACCCCAATGCTAGGGAAAGAGGGCTGCAAGACCGGTGAGCAGATGCCTGAGGCTGGCACCGGAGAATAAAGAAAAACGAGTGGCCACTTTTATTTTTAATTAAATTTTTTTTTTGTGGTCGTTGTTTTGTTTCAGCGGGTGCTTTTTGGAAGTCTTAAAGGGGCAGGGCGGGACACTATATCCAGAGGTAAGGAATCTGGGGATCGCAGGGCAGTCTAACCCCTGGGCTCCAGGGAATAGGGAGGCACCTTACAGAGATAAATAGTCTCCATGCCGCTCCCTCTCCAATTCCACTTCACCACTTTGGAGCAGGAACCCCAACCAGGCCACGCCCACAGTCACAGTGGAGATAAACTCGATAGCAGCCAGGCAGGAAGCAGAAACCCTGTCTGCACGCAGCTGTCCAGCACAAGCCACTAGAGGTTGCTTTTCTCCCAGGAGAGGAAGGCCACAAACGAACAAGAAGTAGAGTTCTTCCAGCCGTCATTTGTTCCAGCTCTGCAAACTATTCCTATCACCATGAAAAGGCAGAGCTACAGGCAAAGATCACAGAGACAACACCAGAGAAGGAGACAGACCTAACCAGTCTTCCTGACAAAGAATTCAAAATGAGAATCATAAACACGCTGACAGAGATGCAGAGAAATACGCAAGAGAAATGGAATGAAGTCCGGAGGGAGATCACACATGCCAGAAAGGAGATTGCAGAAATGAAACAAACTCTGGAAGGGTTTATAAGCAGAATGGATAAGATGCAAGAGGCCATTGATGGAATTGAATCCAGAGAACAGGAACGCATAGAAGCTGACAGAGAGAGATATAAAAGGATCTCCAGGAATGAAACAATGTTAAGAAAATTGTGTGACCAATCTAAAAGGAACAATATCCGTATTATAGGGGTTCCAGAAGAAGAAGAGAGAGGAAAAGAGATGGAAAGTATCTTAGAAGAAATAATTGCTGAAAACTTCCCCAAACTGGGGGAGGAAGTAATCGAACAGACCACGGAAATACACAGAACCCCCAACAGAAAGGATCCAAGGAGGACAAAACCAAGACACATAATAATTGAAATGGCGAAGATCAAGGACAAAGAAATAGTTTTAAGGCAGCTAGTGAAAAAAGGTCACCTATAAAAGAAAACCCATCAGGATAACATCAGACTTCTTGACAGAAACCATACAGGCCAGAAAAGAATGGCATGATATATTTAATACAATGAAACAGAAGGCCTTGCACCAACTATACTGTATCCAGCACAACTATCATTCAAATATGATGGTGGGATTAAACAATTCCAAGACAAACAAAAGCAGAGGGAATTTTCTTCCCACAAACCACCTCTACAGAACATCTTACAGGGACTGCTCTAGATGGGAGCACTCCTAGAAAGAGCACAGCACAAAACACCCAACATATGAAGAATCGAGGAGGAGGAATAAGAAGGGAGAGAAGAAAATAATCTCCAGATAGTGTATATAACAGCTCAATAAGTGAGCTTATTTAGGCAGTAAGATAATAAAGAAGCTAACCTTAAACCTTTGGTAACCACAAATCTAAAGCCTGCAATGGCAATAAGTACATATTTTTCAATAGTCACCCTAAATGTAAATGAACTTAATACACCAATCAAAAGACACAAAGTAACAGAATGGATAAAAAAAGCAAGACCCATGTATATGCTGCTTACAAGAAACTCACCTCAAACCAAAGACATGCACAGGCTAAAAGTCAAGTAATGGGAAAACATATTTCAAGCAAACAACAGCGAGAAGAAAGCAGGGATTGCAGTACTAATATCAGACAAAATAGACTTCAAAACAAAGAAAGTAACAGACAAAGAAGGACACTACATAATGATAAAGGGCTCAGTCCAACAAGAGGATATAACCATTCTAAATATATATGCACCCAACACAGGAGCACCAGCATATGTGAAACAAATACTAACAGAACTAAAGGGGGAAATAGACTGCAATGCATTCATTCTAGGAGACTTCAACACACCACTCAACCCAAAGGATAAATCCACTGGGCAGAAAATAAGTTAGGACAGTGAAGCACTGAACAACACAGTAGAGCAGATGGACCTAATAGACATCTATAGAACTCTACATCCTAAAGCAACAGGATACACATTCTTCTCAAGTGCACATGGAACATTCTCCAGAATAGACCACATACTAGGACACAAAAAGAGCCTCAGAAAATTCCAAAGATTGAAATCCTACCAACCAACTTTACAGACAACAAAGGCATAAAACTAGAAATAATCTGTACAAAGAAAGTAAAGAGGCTCACAAACACATGGAGGCTAAACAACACGCTCCTAAATAATCAATGGATCAATGACGAAATCAAAATGGAGATCCAGCAATATATGGAAACAAATGACAACAACAACACTAAGCCCCAACTTCTGTGTGACGCAGCAAAAGCACTCTTAAGAGGAACGTATATAGCGATCCAGGCACACTAGAAGGAGCAAGAACAATCTCAAATGAATAGTCTAACATCACAATTATCAAAATTGGAAAAAGAAGAACAAATGAGGCCTAAATCAGCAGAAGGGGGACATAATAAAGATAAGCGAAGAAATAAGCAAAATTGAGAAGAGTAAAACAATAGCAAACATCAATGAAACCAAGAGGTGGTTATTTGACAAAAACAAAATAGATAAGCCACTAGCCAAAGTTGTTAAGGGAAAAAGAGAATCAACACAATCCAACAGAATCACAAATGAGAACGGAAAAATCATGACAGACTCCACAGATATACAAAGAATTATTAAATACTACTATGTAAATCTATATGCCAAAAAGCTGAAAAACCTAGAAGAAATGGACAACTTCCTAGAAATATACAACCTTCCAAGACTGACTAAGGAAGAAACACAAAAGTTAAACAAACCAATTACGAGCAAAGGAATTGAAACGGTAATCAAAAAACTACCAAAGAACAAAATACCCGGGCAGGATGGATTTACTTCAGAATTTTATCAGACACACAGAGAAGACATAATACCTATTCTCCTTAAAGTTTTCCAAAAAATAGAAGAGGAGGGAATACTCCCAAACTCATTCTATGAAGCCAAAATCACCCTAATACCAAAACCAGGCAAAGACCACACCAAAAAAGAAAATTACAAACCAATATCCCTGATGAATGTATATGCAAAAATACTTAATAAAATATTAGCAAACCGAATACAAAAGTATTTCAAAAGGATCAAACTCCATGACCAAGTGGGATTCATCCCAGGGATGATAGGATGGTACAACATTCAAAAATCCATCAACATCATCCACCGCATCAACAAAAAGAAAGACAAAAACCACATGATCATCTCCATAGCTGAAAAAACATTCGACAAAATTCAGCATCCATTCAAGATAAAAACTCTCAGCAAAATGGGAATAGAGGGCAAGTTCCTCAACATAATAAAGGCCATATATCATAAACACACAGACAACATTATACTGAACAGCGAGAAGCTGAAAGCTTTTCCTCTGAGATCGGGAACTAGACAGGGATGCCCACTCTCCCCACTGCTGTTTAACATAGTACTGGAGGTCCTAGCCATGGCAATCAGACAAAACAAAGAAATACAAGGAATCCAGATTGGTAAAGAAGAAGTTAAACTGTCACCATTTGCAGATGACGTGATATTGTACATAGAAAACCCTAAAGACTCCACCCCAAAATTACTAGAACTGATATCGGAATACAGCAAAGTTGCAGGATAAAAATTAACACACAGAAATCTGTAGCTTTCCCATACACGAACAATGAACCAATAGAAAGGGATATCAGGAAAGCAATTCCATTCACAATTGCATAAAAAAGAATAAACTACCTAGGAATAAATCTATCCAAGATGTGAATCACCTATATTCTGAACACTACAAGTCACTCTTAAGAGAAATTAAAAGGGACACTTACAAATGGAAACTCATCCCATGGTCGTGGATAGGAAGAATTAATATCGTCAAAATGGACATCCTGCCCAAAGCAATATACAGATTTGATGCAATCCCTATCAAATTCACAGCAACATTCTTCAATGAACTTGAACAAATAATTCAAAAATTCATATGGAACCACCAAAGACCCCAAATAGCCAAAGCAATCCTGAGAAAGAAGAATAAAGTATAGGGGATCTCACTCACCAATGTCAAGCTCTACTATAAAGCAATAGTAATCAACACAATTTGGTAATGGCACAAGAACAGAGCCACCGACCAGAGGAACAGACTAGAGATTCCAGACATTAACCCAAACATATATGGTCTATTAATATTTGATAAAGGAGTCATGGACACACAATGGCAAAATGACAGTCTCTTCAACAGATAATGCTGGCAAAACTGGACAGCTACATGTAGGAGAATGAAACTGGCCCTTTGTCTAACCCCATATACAAAAGTAAATTCAAAATGGATCAAAATCTGAATGGAAGCCATGAAACCATTAAACTCGTGGAAAAAAACATAGGCAAAAACCTCTTAGACATAAACTTGAGTGACTTCTTCTTGAACATATCTCCCCGGGCAAGGAAAACAACAGCAAAAATGAACAAGTGGGACTATATTAAGCTGAAAATCTTCTGCACAGAAAAAGACACCATCAATAGAACAAAAAGGAACCCTACAGTATGGGAGAATATATTTGTGAATGACAGATCAGATAAAGGCTTGATGTCGAAAATATATAAAGAGTTCACACGCCTCAACAAGCAAAAATCAAATAATCCAATTAAAAAATGGGCAGAGGAACTGAACAGACAGTTCTCTATAAAAGAAATACAGATGGCCAACAGAAACATGAAAAGATGCTCCACATCACTAATTATCATAGCAAAGCAAATTAAAACTACAATGAGGCATCACCACACACCAGTAAGGATGGTTGCCATCCAAAAGAAAAACAACAACAAATGTTGGCGAGGCTGTGGAGAAAGGGAACCCTCCTACACTGCTGGTGGGAAAGTAAACTAGTACAACCATTGTGGAAAGCAGTATGGAGGTTCATCAAAATGCTCAAAACAGACTTACCATTTGACCCAGGATTTCCATTCCTAGGAATTTAACCTAAGAACGCAGCAATCAAGTCTGAGAAAGACAGATGCACCCCTATGTGTATCACAGCACTATTTACAAAAGCCAAGAATTGAAAACAACTTAATGTCCATCGGTAGATGAATGGATAAAGAAGATGTGGTACATATACACAATGGAATACTACTCAGCCATAAGAGGGCAAATCCTACAATTTGCAGCAACATGATGGAGCTGGAGGGTATTATGCTCAGTTAAATAAGCCAAGCGGAGAAAGAGAAATACCAAATGGTTTCACTCATCTGTAGAGTATAAGAACAAAGGAAAAACTGAAGGAACAAAACAACAGCAGAATCACAGAACCCAAGAATGGACTAACAGGTATCAAAGGGAAGGGGACTGAGGAGGATGTGTGGGTAGGGAGGGATAAGGGTTGGGATGAAGAAGGTGGGTATTAAGATCAGCATGCATAGGGGGGTGGGAGAAATGGGAGGGCTGTACAACACAGAGAAGACAAGTAGTGATTCTACAACATTTAGCTATGCTGATGGACAGTGACTGGAAAGGGGTTTATAGCGGGGATCTAGTATAGGGGAGAGCGTAGTAAACATAATATTCTTCATGAAAGTGTAGATTAAAGATAACAAAAAAAAGAAAAGGGGGATTATTCCATGACAGGATAAAACTAACTGTAAATCAACAATTAATGCATTTTTTTAAATATCCTTAACTTTGATCACTTAAAGTGTGTCAGATGATTGGCTATGGAGGAACACTTTTGCGATAATATACTTTTCTCTTAAAAAAAATAGCAGTTCCTGCTTGGTGACCTCCAATGTGTTCCACACAATGGTATAAAGGGCAGATCAAAGTGTGGGAAAAGGGTCTGTTTGTATTTATGCAGAGGATCAAAGCCTAATGTGTCTACCCAGTAAATGAACTAAGATACGATGTGAAGACGAACTTCCAACATCACTCTCTGGAAGAGTCATACAAGAAGATGATGATCAAAAAACCTCAACAAGGACCCAGGCGATGCTGCAGTTGTAGCTGCATTCATACCACTGGTTCCCGGTCTTTCCATTGTAATGAAGAAGGATATATCTAAGCTGGCCTGTGCATACAGTAAAACAACAAATTTGACTGGATCTACACTGTTGGAACTAAACCAAGATTTAGGAGAAGTGCAAGTTGTAGCGCTCCAAAATCTTACAACTACAGACTATCTACTGTTAGAAGAACATATGGGATGTGAACAGTTTCCAGGAATGGGCTGTTTTAATTTGTCTGATTTATCTCAGACTGTTCAAGTACAGTTGGACAATATCCATCATATCATAAACAAATTTTCACAAATGCCTAGGGTGCCTAACTGGATTTCTTGGCTCACTGGAGATGGCTTGTAATTGTACATCTGCTTTGGTTATGTAACTGTACTCCTATTATGTTAATGGGTGCGTGCAATTTAATTAGTAGTTAAAAACCTATAATGCTTAAATTACTCTACAAGAAGATATGTCAAAGAAATAATCTCCCCATGTTTTCTTCCATCTGTTATCTCTACAGCTTTTCTTCTTCCTTCCTAATTAAAAACCTTAAATAGAATTCATGTCTCATATCAAATTTACCGAGTATCATAATTCCTCCAAGTGCTAAAGCTACCTCAAGACAAATGGTGGGCATAGAAGCCACAGGGCATAAATCTGCATAGAAGTAAAAATCTATCCTTTTCAAACAATTATACTTCTCTCTCAATTCCCAACTTTACATCTCCCTGTATGGCCCCGGAAGAAGACTGGTTAGCCAGAGACGGGTAAGATTCCTCAAGGGAGGAACAACCTAAGACAGGCCCAGTCACAGGGGCCCCATCAGGTGAGAAACTGGGGATCAACAGAGGTGAGGCTTAAAACCTCTCCCGCCCTGTTTTGAGAGAAATATTCTGCATGCATGGATATTTTATTGCCCTTGTCTAGCTTGGATTATCACATAGTCTACAGTCACACACCCGATCATCTACATTTGCTCTCTTACAACACTTATCTAAGTTTTCTACCTTTATCTTACATCTACCTACCACTTCAGCATTTTATTTAAAATGATAATAATAATAATAATAATAATAATAATAAAGTGAGAAATGTGGGATCCACATATAAATCAAGTATAAAAATCAAACGAATATTCACATTTCACATGATTGTTTATGGCTCATAATGTGTGATCAAAACTGAAAGTTTCTGTGATGACTGCCCTTGCACTGTTCACCGTGTAAGAACTTATTCACTATGTAAGATTTTGTTCACCATGTAAGAACTTGTTCATTATACTTTAGAAGATTGGAGACTGTTGAGAATTAGGCTTCGGGTTGATTGAGGATTGTGCATTGAGTCCCCTATACAGAGTTTTATAGTTGGTAACTACCATTTGATCAATAAATAAAATATATGCCCTCTCAAATATATATATTTATTACATCAGCAATTTCTCTGGAAACTGTTGATCTATAAAAAGTGGATCCTAGTATTTAACTTAGTTTTCTTGATTTCACTTGACCATTCAGAAACAGAAGCTCCATGGGGGTACCCACGGATTCAGCCTACCATTTTCCAGTGTCTGAGATGTTCATCCTGAGCCAGGGTGGAAGTCCATGGGGCAGCGTTTGAGCCTCCCGTTCAGAACCATTCAGCTTTATAACATCTTGTTGTTCATTTTTTGTCCTGGAAATCGCTCACTCTGAGCCTGCCCTGTGAGGCCCAGGCAGCACTCGCAGCTACAGGCTCTGAAAGGTGGAGCCCCTTTCCTACCCTCCCTGCAGTACATACACGTGAGAGGGCCAGAAAGCCCACACAGAGACAGATACAGATAGCATGACTGTGCATAATTGCCCCTACACAGGCAGGACAGAGCATCTCATGGCCTGCAGGCCCTGTGTGGGCATGGGGCAGTTCTCAGAAGTGGACAGGGCAAGAGGTAGGTGGTCACAGAACACAGGCCATATTGGCTCTGGGTGTTTGTCTGGCACAGAATTCTAAAGTAATTTAAGTGGGTTGCTTTTATTTAAAATACAGATTTCTCCCTTTTTTTGAGAAATTGGAAGGCAAGGAAACCCTGGCAGGACCCACTTCCTCTTGTGGCTGGTTGGCCAGTAGTGGGCCCACCATGTTCCTACCCAAGAGAAAAGGAAGCCTTTTCACTCATAATTTTCAGGAAGAAAATCATCAAGTATGTTACTTTGGTAGATTTAGGTATTGCCAGAAATAAAAGTTTCTACTTCCCTGCCTTTCAGGGGGAGAATCAAGAGACAAGACAACTGGTAAATCATGTCCTGGTCCCAGTAGCTAGCAGCTGACCATGGGCCACCCTAGGGATGGCCGGTGTGCTCCTCGTCTGTGTCCGACCTCGGCTGGCCCTGAGTAGGGCGGCCCACAAACACCTGCCCCGCCCCTGAGCCCACTTAGAAGCACCTCTGAGGAGTCTGCAGGGGTTGGAAATGAGGTTTCCTTTCCACTTTTACATCTGGCAGGTCAGGAAGGTGAGATTTAAATCTGGCCTCTGGGTTAAGTTTATCATTTTATTTTGATTCCCGATATCTCTGTTCATTACATTTACAATGGTACTGCTAATGTGAATTTTCTCGTCAACACAATCCAGTAACTGACTTTTAAAAAATAAATAAGTGGAACTTTAGGGAAAACAAGTGGAAGATGATGTAGGTTCATGTTGGAGCTTCTGTGGTACTCAGCACACACCTGCGTACGTGATGTGTCACTGGGACAGAAACCACGTGCACCACCGGTAACTTTGCTTGCTGTTAGAAGGTGTTTTTGGTAGACATGGGAATAGTAGGACTGCATGATTGCTTTCAACCAAATCAGGACTGTGTTGGGTTTTTTATTTTTATTTATATTTGTATTTTATTTATTTTATTTTTTGTAGATAATTATTTTTTATTGAAGGGTAGTTGACACACAGTATTACATTAGTATCAGGTGTACAACACAGTGATTCAACATTTATATACATGATAATTCTAGATACCAGCTATCACCATACAAAGTTGTTATAATATTTTGACTATATTCCTTATGCTACACATTACATCATAGTTACTTATTTATTTTACAATTGGAAGTCTGTATTTTTTATTTTTTTTTGAGAGGGCACCTCTCACACTTATTGAACAAATGGTTTTTAACAATAAAAATAAAATTCTGTATAGGGGGGTCAGTGCTCAATGCCCAATCATGAATCCACACCAAGCCTAATTTTCGTCAGTGTCCAATCTTCTGAAGCATAACAAACAAGTTCTTACATGCAGAACAAATTCTTACATAGTGAATAAGTTACATGGTGAACAGTACAAGGGCAGTCATCACAGAAACTTTCGGTTTTGCTCATGCATTATGAACTATAAATAATCAGTTCAAATATGAATATTCGTTTGATTTTTATACTTGATTTATAGCTGGATACCACATTTCTCTCCTTATTATTATTATTTTAAATAAAAAGCTGAAGTGGTAGGTTGATGCAAGATAAAGGTAGAGAACAGTTTACTGTTGTAAGAGAGCGCATGAAGATGATCGGGTGTGTGCCTGTAGACTATGTGTTAACAAAAGCTAGACAAGGGCAATAAAATATCCACGGATGCAGAAGATTTCTCTCAGAACAGGGGGGTTGAGGTTCTCAGCCTCACCTCTGTTGATCCCCAATTTCTCACCTGATGGCCCCCCTGCGACTGTGCCTGTCTTAGGTTGTTCCTCCCGTGAGGAATCTTACCCGTCTCTGGCTAACCAGTCATCTTCCGGGGCCATACAGGGAGATGTAAATTTGGTAAGAGAGAGAGAAGCCTTATCGTTTGAAAAGGTTAGCTTTTTACTTCTATGCAGATTTATGCCCTGTGGCTTCTATGCCCAGCATTTGTCTTGAGGTATCTTTAGCACTTGCAGGAATTATGATACTCAGTAAATTTGATGTGAGACAGGAATTCTATTTAAGGTTTGTAATTAGGAAGGAAGAAGAAATGCTATAGAAGTAGCAGGCAGAAGAAAACATGGGAAGATTGATTATTTCTTTGATATATCTTCTTGTAGTGTAACTTCAGCATGTATAGGTTTTAAACTACTAATTAAATTGCGCAGACACATTAACATAATATGGGTACAGTTACATACCCAAAGCAGACCTATATTTATCAGCCATCTCCAGTGTAACCAAGAAAACCAGTTAGGCACCTTAGGCATTTGTGAAAACTTATCTATGATATGGTGGATATTGTCTAACTGAACTTGAACAGTCTGGGAGAATTCAGACAAATTAAAACAACCCATTCCTGGGGACTGTTCACATCCCATATGTTCATTTAACAGTAAAAAGTCTGTAGTTGTAAGATTTTGGAGTGCTACAACTTGCACTTCTCCTAATTCTTGGTTGAGTTCCAACAGAAGAGATCCAGTCAAATTTGTTGTTTTACTGTATGCACAGGCCAGCTTAGATATCTCCTTCTTCATTCCCATGACAATTCCAGGAATTGGTGCAATGAGTGCATCTACACCTGCTTTTTTTTTAATCATTAATCTACTCTTACATGATGAACACTTTGTTTACTAGGCTCACCCCTATACCAGGTCCCCCCTTTACATTCACTGTCCATCAGCGTAGTAAAATGTTATAGAATCACTATTTGTCTTCTCTGTGTTGTCCAGCCCTCCCCTTTCTCCCACCCCCCAATCGATGCTAATCTTAATACCCCCCTTTTACTCCCCCCTTATCCCTCTCTACCCACCCATCCTCCCCATTCCCTCTCCCATTGAATTGAGTGTTGTGTTGAAGTCTCCTAGAATGAATGCATGGCATTCTATTTCCTCCTCTAGTTCTATTAATTTTTGTTTCAGGTATGTTGAAGCTCCTGTATTGGGTCCATATAAATTTAAAATGGTTTTGTTCTCTTGATGGACTGAGCCCTTTATCATTATGTAATATCCTTCTTTGTCTTTTGTTACTTTTTTTATTTAGAAGTCTGTTTTGTCTTATACCAGAATTGCAACACCTGCTTTCTTCTCTCTTTTGTTTGCATGAAATATCTTTTTCCATCACTTGACTTTAAGTCTGTGCATGTCTTTGGGTTTGAGGTGAGTCTCTTGTAAGCAGCATATGGATGGATCTTGCTTTTTTATCTATTCTATTACTCTGTGTCTTTTGATTGGTGCTTTCAGTCCATTTACATTTAGGGTGATTATTGAAAGGTATGAATTTATTGCATTGCAGGCTTTAAGGCTGTGGTTACCAAAGGTTTAGGTTTAGCTTCTTTACTATCTTACTGTCTACCTTAACTCGCTTGTTGAGCTATTATAAAAGCGGTCTGATGATTCTTTATTTCTCTCCCTTCTTATTCCTCCTCCTCCCTTCTTCATATGTTGGGTGTTTTGTTCTGTGCTCCTTTTAGGAGTGCTCCATCTAGAGCAGTCCCTGTAGGATGCCCTGAAGAGGTGGTTTGTGGGAGGCAAATTCCCTCAACTTTTGCTTGTCTTGGAATTGTTTAATCCTTCCTTCATATTTAAATGATATTTGTGCTGGATTCAGTAGTCTTGGTTCGAGGCCCTTCTGTTTCATTGCATTAAGTATATCATGCCATTCTCTTCTGGCCTGTAGGGTTTCTGTTGAGAAGTCTGATGATAGCGTGATGGGTTTTCCTTTGTACTTAAACTTTTTTTTCTCTCTGGCTGCCATTAATACTTTGTCCTTGTCTTTGATCTTTGCCATTTTAATTATTATGTGTCTTGGTGTTGCCCTCTTTGGATCCATTGTCATGGGAGTTCTGTGTACCTCTGTGGTCTGAGAAGCCATTTCTTCCCCTACTTTGGGGAAGTTTTCTTCAATTATTTCTTCAAAGACACTTTCTCTCCCTTTTTCTGTCTCTTCTCCTTCTGGTATTCCTATAATGCCTATATTATTCCTTTTGATTGGTCACTCAGCTCTCTTAAAATTCTTTCATTCCTGGAGATCCTTTTATCTCTCTCTGCATCAGCTTCTCTGTGTTCCTGTTCTCTGTTTTCTAGTCCATTAATGGTCTCTTGCATCTCGTCCATTCTGTTTTGAAGTCCTACCAGAGCTTTTTTTATTTCTGTATTCTCCTTCTGTAGTTCTGGCATATTTCTCTGCAAGTCCATCAGCATGGTTATGACTTTTGTTTTGAATTCTTTTCAGGAAGACTGGCTAAATCTATCTCCCCAGGTTCCTTCTCAGGGGAAGATGTAGCAGTTGCCAAAGCTGTCTGGGTTAGTCTTGTCTGAATCATGTTTTCTTGCCTTTTCATGTTGACAGGTGCTATTGACTGTCAGCTTGGAGGGCCAAACTTTTCACATGCTACTGGCCTTTCTTTACTTGGACAACTGCGACCCCTAGTTGCTTGTGCTGGGTAATTGCGTGTAGACTGGTTCTTTGTGTCTTGCCTGGCCAGAATGGGGGAACTTCCCTTTCTGTGGGCCTTTTGCCTTAGGCTGCTTCTATGCTTTCACAGCGACCAGAGGGGTAATGGACGGAGGGCTGTTTGGTGGTTTACCTCTGTGAGGTGTCTCAGAGCTGCTGCCCAGGGGGTTAGTGCGCCTGGATTTCCCTGTACATTCCATCTGCTGGGCGGTGGCCTGTGTTGTTTCCGTCCAGCTGTTAAGTACCTGTCCCTTTAAGACTTTCATAAAGCCCCCGCTTTTTTTGTCACAGGTGCATCAGCTTCAGCATGTCCTCAGAGGTCTTGCTGCCCTGTTTCCCTAGTTTCCAGAGATCCCGTGCATGCACTGTCTCTGTGCTCTGGTGTGGGTGGCTGGAGCTGTGTGTTCAGCAGTCTTGGGCTCCGTCTCCCTCCCGCTCTTCCTATTCTTCTCCCGCTGGGAGCTGGGGGGAGGTGCACACGGGTCCCGCTGGGCTGGGGCTTCTATCTTACCCCTTTCACCAGGCACTGGGTTCTCGCTGGTGTAGTTGTAGTCTGGCTGTTGTCCTGTGTCTTCTGGTCTGTCTTTTAGGATTATCTATATTTGTTGTATTTTCAAAAATATATATGTTATTGGGAGGAGATTCCCAATGTCCTACTCATGCTGCCATGTTGCCTCCATGCTGCAGTTTTATTTTCTGTAGCTCCCTGAGCATGCTCCTGATTTTATTTTGAGATCTCTTTCTCAGGAAGATTGATTTGAGTGTAGTTACCAGGTTCCTTTGAAGGTTCATCTTTGTAGGTGGCGCCCTCTAGCTCCCAGAAGCTTTACTCTCTGGAGATGCTCAGCCCTTGGGGTGATGGCAGGCGTCCCAGGGGTGTGGTGCCAGTGCCCAACCTGCCGGAATGAAAGAGGACTTTCCTGCTTCCCGGCCACAGTGCCTGTCTCCACTCCCAGGGCCAGTTTGTGGAGCACGCAGGGAGAAGCTGCCATAGGTGGGGGCGGCCGTTTTGCAGGCTGGTCCCGGCAGGGATGCAGGCCGTGTACCAGTCACATGACGGTAAGGGGCCTCAGAACTGAAAGGCCAGCCAGGGGGATGGAGAGCCTGGAGTTCCTGAAAGCTCACCCGCCTGCCGGGCTGAGTGCACCCAGGCAGTTTGGCGCAACTGTCCTTTATCCTGAGTGGCAAGCCCTGTGGAAGCTTTGCCCCTTTAGAAGTTCTCTTGCTGTTAGGAAGTCTCACAGACTGTCCGCCTTTCTTTTGTCCCACATCGGCTGGATGTGGATCCCTGTGTTGTCCCACAAGTGGCTGGAAACTCGTCTCTCGAAGTCTCCTGCCTGTCTTTGCATTCCAACCCCACTGGTCCTCCAGAGAGCAGCACGTTTATGGTAGGTTCGTGCTTCCAGAGCACATATCCAGGACTGTATGTCACACTTCTCCTTGAGGTGACAGCCTGGCACAGCAGCTTTCTTCCCTGCTGCTCTTCCAGGATTTGGTGTAGTTGTTCTCTTTCCTTATGGTATGTATGTATGTGGTTTTCGTTTTGGTAGGAGGATTCTGCCTCCCCTCTCACGTGAGCCGCCATCTTTAAACCCATCAGCACATCTATTTTTTTTTTTTTTTGCAGTTTCACTTCTCTACGGTACCTGTCACCACCCCCTCAATTTGTAGTTGGTCTTCGCCCTTTGATCTCAAGTGAGTCTCCTGTAAGGGAGCACATAGATGGTCTTGAGTGAAAGATAGCTTTGTTTAGTATGATGCTTTCTTATCTATCTTCCTACCTATCTCTTTAACTATCTATATAATCTATCTACCTATCTATCTATCTGTCATCTATCTATCTATGATCTATCATGTACCTACTATCATCTGTGTATCTATCTGATTAATCTGTCATCTATATGTATGTATATCAATCCAATCTATATATCAATCATCTGTCTGTTTATCTGTTTTCTCACTTTTGTCAACGTTCTTTCACTAGGTGCACTTTGATTCCTCTATGTCCTTCTCAGTCTCAATTCCTTGTGTTTGTTTATGTGAGTTAGCTGTGTGTTTGGGACTTGAGAGGATTGGCCTTGGGTGGGAACTTCTCCTGTGTAATTGGCACGAGACTCCTGGGTGTGGATGGTGTGGTTGGCGGGCTGCGCTCTTCAACATGTGCATGACAGGGCACTCTGGCTGCTCTGCCTGTGCCATTCCTGCTGTGGCGGCTGCGTGAGCTGCCGAGCATATCCGATGCCCCACGCAGGGATCACAATGGCTGGCCTGCGTGTTCCAGGGCATGTGCATGCCCAGTAGTAGGTCTTCATTCCTGTGCACCGATGTCACCTCGGAGGCCCTGCTTGGTGACCCATCTCCAGAGAGCATGCGTGTAGTCACCGTTTAAGTGAACTGCCTATTGGTGACATGCAGGGCTCCTGTGGGCTTGTGGCCCATGGGCTTGCTGAGGTGGCAGGCCAGCTAGCTTGTGGGGAAACTGCTCCCCTCTGCTGTCAAGGTGGAGGTAGAGTTTCAGTGCATTTAGGCATTTAGATGTGAGTGAGGTCTATCTGAAATGAAATAGTAGCGTTGAGATCTATGTTTCTGTTCATATGAAAAGGGTACTGAGTATAAAGAGTTTTGTGATGGTGGCAGGAATTCTAGGAATGTTTATGTCCCCGCACTTATTTAATTTCTGTTAAGGGAGGTGATTCTGAAGTAACTTTTTACTAACGGATGAAGGTGATGTATAAGGTCATCCCACGTCAGCCATAGTGAGATGAAGTGGTGTAGTAGAATTAAATCCTGTACACCTTGGCCTGATGCATAGGAGACACACCGAGGGTGGTCTTTGCTGCTCTCCTCTTCTCGCTATTTACCTTAACTAACTTGACGGTTCAGAGTGGTCCCAGCAACATTTCCAGCAAGATCTTTCTAAAATCGCATAGAAACACTTGGCAAAGATATCCCCAGAGTCTAGTGGAAAAATTTTATTCTTTCTGGTCATAGTTTGCAAGATGTTTGCCCTATTCTGCGTTCTTTTGTTACTTTTGAAACTTCTGTGATAGTACACCTGTAGGGGCAGTGGTGTACACACACACAAGCACACTCACTGACACATATACACGGCTGAGAGTTAACGGAGACCCAAGTTATTGGAAACTGCAGCCCACACTTTAAAAAAGAAACGTGCATAAGTTGTGCACCTGGTGTTCCCCCCAAAGGGAGCAGACTTCAAAGTGCTGACGTGGTTAAACACAGATACCTATGCAGGCACCTAAGCACAGATATCTATGCATAGACTCTCTCCATCCATCATCTCATTGCATCTCTGCTTACCTACATATCTATGTTAGTCTACTCAAGCTGATAACCAGAGTGTCATTGAGTGGGGGCTTAATCGATAGACACTGATTTCTCGCAATTCTGTAAGCAGAAGTCCTAGATCAAGTCAGGTTCAGTTCCTGGTGAGGTCCCTTCTTCTGGCTTGCATATGGCTGCATTCCTGCTGTGTCCTCACAGGGTCGAGTGAGAAAGCTCTGTCCTCTGTTCCTCTAAATAGCACTGATTGCATAATGGCAGCTCCACCCACACCCTCATGATATCTTCCAAACCTAATTACCTCCAAAGGCCTCACCTCCCAATACCATGACAGTGGGGGTTAGTGCTGCAACCCTGACTGAGTTCAAATATGAACTTGTGTGTGTGTGTGTGTTTGTGTGTGTGTGGTGGTGGTGGGGTGTTAGGAGGAGCGAAAGATGGTGAGGTGAGGGCCCATAAATTCAGTTCATAACACTGTATCTATATATCATCTATTTGTCTAATCTAACCTACCTATATCATCTATCCTATCTAGTCTATCATCTGTCATCTTTATATATCTTATCTATCTGTCATCTCTGTCAATCTATTCTTCTAATCTATGAATATCTAACATCTATCTAATGTATCTATTTCCAATCAATCTATCACATGTCATCTGTCTGTCATCTACCTTTCGTCATCATTTTGTCTACCCATCTATCGTTATGTACAGAACAGTGTAAGATAAATTCTAGCTGAAATAAGAAGGTGAAGAGAGGCAACAAAGGGCCCGGTAGTTTATTTGAACGCAAATACCTGGGCAAGATTTCCCCAGTCTATAGCAATTAAGGCTGGGGAGTTCACACATAAGTAGACAGGCAGAGAGATTTTAAAGAAGGTAGGGGGAGGCAGAGCTAAAGATTTACAGCAGCATGAGGATTTGCTAGCCCAAAGCATATTTTTCAGGTTGGGAGGGGGCAACTGCCAAGAACTTGGGCACATAATCAGTGTCCCATGTGGGAGGAAGTAGCAGCCGGAGACATTGGCACATCATCAGTGTCCGATGTGCTTGCTCCTCCCATCAGTAACCCCAGCCTTACACACAGTTAACAACATGGCTATCTATTATGGCTATCTATCTATCTATCTATCTATCTATCTATCTATCTATCTATCTATCTATCTATCTATCTATCTATGTATCTATCTATCTATCCATCTATCTATCTATTATCTATCTATTCGATCTATCTATACCTATCATCTATCCTATCTAATCTGTCATCTATCTGTCTATCTGTCCTATCTATCAATATCTTTTTTTCTACCCATCTATCCATATGCACAGAACAGTTCACAAGATGGTTTATATGTCATTTCCCTACTTATGTTTCCAAAAGCCTGCAAGGTAACTAGGACTTAGAGACAGACAGCACTGGGTTCACTGAGACATTTGCACATCGTATCAACAGCATGTGACTACAAAACTAGTAAATGGTGGTGCAGGGACTTCAACCCATATCTCTGTCCCCGGTCTTCTTTTCCCACCTTTTTGACAGTATTCTAGCCGCATTTGTTGACTGACTGCTCCCTGAAGACCACAAGCATCCTTCCTCTTGACTTTTTCAGTAATTTATCCCATTGTATGGAATGCTTTACGCTCAGATACCTGCTTCTGTCACCTCCTTGTAGACTGTTCAAGTCCCACCTCCCTGGTGAGGCATACCCTTTCGACTGTTTATTTTGAAAGCCCTGCTTCTATCTGCCTATAATCTCAGTCCTCCATATCCTGCTTTTTATT
This sequence comes from Manis pentadactyla, assembly GCF_030020395.1. NCBI lineage: Eukaryota > Metazoa > Chordata > Mammalia > Pholidota > Manidae > Manis > Manis pentadactyla. The sequence continues at coordinate 354,321 of NW_026644634.1, forward strand.
CTTCATAGTGTTTGTTACTGGCTTAGCTACCAGAGAACTTACAGATGTTTATAGTCTCTTTCCTCCCCTCCAACTAGAACGTGGTCTTCAGAGGTTAATAATTCTGCGTGTATTAAGTCTGGTGGAGACCCTGCAGACTCTAGGATCAGCGAGAAGTGGGCACAGTTGTAACTCAAAGTGGTTTGACATGTTAGCAGTATAGGTTAGAGTCAGGCCAGGCAGTTATTAAGGAGGGCCTTTTCTGATATTACTAAGCTACTTGATAAATTCTAAGCTTAAAATTTCAATTATCACACAGCAGTGAGAAACAATTCCTTCTGTCATTCCTCCAGCCTCGAGGACCTGGATGCCAAATCCAATCTCTCATTGGGAAGTGGGAATGTGTGAGGAAGATCGGCCAAAGTCTTAAGTTACACAAGGCACACACATACAGAATTAAGCATGTTTAAAAACCAAAGTGATAAGAGTGGTTTCCTGTGTCACAGCCAGGATTCTCTAGCCTCCAGTGATCTCAGAGCAGTGGGAGAGGAGAGGGAAAGGGCCACATAAGCCAACCGGGTCTCCTTCCTCTGGGCTTGCCTCTCCCTGGGTTGTCATCCATTAAACGCTCAGCACGCAGACCACACGGTTTGCACGCACAGTCATAAAACGCGGCTACTTCCACATCCCAGTCACTGGGGCATGGAACATGTTGCATATTTAAGTGTGGCTCAGAACATTATCACTCATGTATGTATGTTCTTCCACTGTCCCCGGGTTAAAGAGTAAACAGAGCAGAGGCATACTAGCAAGAGCAGGGTTTAGTGTGAGTATATAATATACACACATATTGTGGGAAAGATTTTTTCAAATAAATAGGAGGACATAGGCCTTGTCTGGAGCCAGGGGAGATCTGTAGGTGCCATTGGCAAGGTCTGTGGCATGTCCATCGGGTCAGAGGCCGATTTAGGGGTAGGGCCGAGTTATTCGGCTGTGCCTCCCATGGCATTGTATGGGTCCAGGTCTGACCGTATGATGACCGCCCACGTGGTGTTTTTCTCAGTTGCAGAGGAGGCCAGCGGTAGTGATGCCCATGGCCTAGTGTGGGTCCCGGTGGGGACCAGAAGATGACGGCTAGTGATGGTGGCGTCGTGTCCATTGGCTTGTATAGAGATATTGAGTGAGCTTTCGTGACAGCATTTGTGCTGCCCACTGCGTCATCTGGGGCACGGGGGATAGAGTAGGTGCCTTTCCCCATGGTGGTGGAATGCCATTGGGTCCTAGTCCGCCTTGCGGGTAGGACCGAGGCCATCGTCTGTGCCTCCCACAGCACCCTGTGGGTCCATGGGAGCCGGGAGGATGACTCCTCATCCTGTGGGTGTCTGAGGTGCGCAGGACGATGGCAGTGCAGCTACCCACGGAATCGTGTGGAGCTGGGGGGTGACCGGAAGATGACAGCCATTGAGGGAGGTGTTGTGTCACATCGGCTCATCCTGAGCATCAGTGCCAGCGTTCGGGCAGGCGCTTGTGCTTCCTTGTGCTTTGTCTGGGACCGGAGGGCAGTTGTATGTGCCTTTCCTGAGGGCAGTGGAGTGCCCAGCCCTTTCCGAGGCTGACTTACAGGTATGGCCGAGGTAGTTTTCTGTGCTTCCCATGGCATCATATGGTGCCAGGGGAGACCAGACGATGACCGGTCATGCGGTAGTTGTCTAAGGTGCACAGGTGGCCGGAGGTTTTTCTGCCTACGGTCCCTTGCAGAGCCGTTGCCAACGGAGGATGACGGCTATCGAGGGTGTTGTCGTGTGAATGTGCTTACCTTGAGCGTCATTGCCGGCCCTTGGGCCGAAGGTGGAGCTGCCCACGGCCTCATGTGTGGTCAGGGGCTAATGGAAGATGACGGCCATCGAGGACGGTATCATGTCCATCGGCTCGTTTTGAGCATCAGCCTTCAGAATGGCGCCTGTGTAGCCCACGGACTTGTCCAGGGCCAGGGGGCAGTTGTAGGTGCCTCTCCCGAAAGCGGTGGCTTGCAGATCGGGTCATCGTCCGCCTTGCGGGGAGAGCCGAGGCCATCATCTGTGCCTCCCATGGCATCGTATGGGGCCAGGGAAGACCAGATGAAGACCGCCCACGTGGTGGTCGTCTGAGGCCCACAGGAGGCCGGCGGTGGTGCTGCCCATGGTCTCGTGCGGTGCCTAGGGGAACCGGAAGACGACGGCTAGCGGTGGTGTAGTCGTGTCTATCGGCTTGTCCAGAGCATCAGAGCCAGCCATCGTGCCGGTGCTTGTGCTGCAAAAGGCCTGGTCTTTTGACTGACTCTGTATGGCGGTTTTGCAGAGATAGGACACCTCGAGGCTGGCTGGTAGTGGTTCCAATGTGCCCTGGAGAGGAGGAGCTCGTCTGGGTGGTCTCTCTCCAGCCGTCTGCTGGGAGCCAAGGATGGTCAAGAGGCTCAGGACTGCTCCAAGTGGTAGTGGGATCTCTGCTGGTTAAAGTGGGAAAAGCCAGCTGCTAAAGGCAGCTCACCGCCGATAGGACAGAGGGTCTAATAGAAAGGGACACCAGTTTCTAGACAGGAGCAGGTGGGATCCAAGAGTGAATTGTGGAGTGACGTGTTTATTTGAGTGTCCAAACTTCCCTCTTTAGGTGGTTATTAGAGCTTCTCAATCGTGAACATCATAAAACCCACTGATTTCAATGGCCCAGATGCTTATTATTACAGCAACTCAGTTGTTGAGGTGAGAGAAAATGAGAAGAATGTTGCTGCACCACTAAATCTACCACTGGGAATTGCTGAAACCAAGCAAAAAGAATTCACGGTGGTCAGATAGGGCTATTTTCTGCTGACTGTCTCTGGGGACTCAAACAGAATCCATTTGTTTGATAGTTTGATTTTCAGTTTCACTCGTGTAGGGTACTTGTCCACACACCTTCGGCTTGTAGTTTGTCTGTGTCCTTGGATCTCAAGTGAGTCTCCTGTAAGTAAGCACGTAGGTGTCTTGAGTTTTTATCCCTTCTTTTAACCCTGGGTCTTTTGTTTGCAGCACAGAGTGCATGACCATTTATTCTGATGTTTCAGAGCTGTACATTTATTGCACTTAAAGAATTTTTTTATCATTAATCTACAATCACGTGAAGAACATTATGTTTACTATGCTCCCCCCTTCACCAAGTCCCCCCGAAAAACCTCTTCAGTCGCTGTCTATCAGCGTAGTTGAATGCTGTGGATCCCTTCATCAAGTCCGCCCACACAGACCTGTTACAGTAATTTTCCATCAGTGAGTTGTAAGATGCAATATGATCTCTACTAGTCTTCTCTGTGTTGTACAGTACTCTAAATGCACACCCGACCCCACGCATTATTCATGCTATTCCCAATTACCTCTATTCTTTCTCCCCACACTTATCCCTCCCTTCAGACTCACCCTGCCTAGTCCTTTTCCCTTTGGTAACTTTTCGTCATCTCTCGGATTCTGTGAGAGTGCTGCTGATTTTTCCTTCAGTTTCTCTTTGTTTTTATACTCCACACATGAGTGAAATCACTTGGTACTTGTCTTTCTCCGACTGGCCTATTTCTCTAAACGTACTACAGTCTAGCTCCACCCACGTCATTGCCAATGGTAGTGTTTGTTTTCTTCTTAAGGCTGCTTACTGCAATTTTAAACTGGATTTCATTCTTCCTTTTTGTTTGTAGATTAGCTATGTTATTCACCATTCAACTCCTATTTATGAACAATAGCTTCGTGTCAATCGATATGTATCTGTATCTATCTATCTAACGGTCTGTCTGTCTATCTATGTATCTATGTATGTAAGTATGTATGTATGTATCTATGGATCAATCTTTCTATCTATCTATCTTCCTATCATCTATCTATGATGTCTATCATCTATCGGTCTATGTACATATCTATCTTTCTTTCATCTGTCGTCTGTCTACCTATCTATCTATGAATCAGTCACCTTTTTGTCTGCCCATCTATCCTTCTGTACAGAACAGTTAACAACATAGCCTATGTCTCTTTCCTACATTATGCTTCCAGAAATCTTGCAAGGTAGCTAAGCCATAAGGAGAGCACTGTGTTCACCGATACACTTTCAGATAGAGTCAGCCGCGTGTGCTTACAAAACCAGTAAATGGAGGTGAAAGGACTTGAACCCGTAACTCTGTCCTCTGTCCTCTTATACTTCCTGCTCGCTTGGTGACTTTATTTAGCCACATTCAGTGAGTAAGTGACCCCCGAAGACCACAAGCATCCTTCGTCTGGGCCTGTTTTCGACAGAAAACTGTACTTGGTTCTTTGCACAACACCATGTTTGAGGGACATCGGTTTGATCACTGCTGATAGGTGTAGGGACAAATATAAAGGAACACCTATTTCTGGACAGGAGAATTTGGGAAATAAGAGTGTGTAGTGGAGTGAAGTGTTTATTTGAGGGTCCAAACGTCCCTCTTTAGATGGTTATGACTTCTTTACATTCGTGAACATCATAAAAAGCAATGATTTTAAAAGCGCAGACGCCTATTATTACAGCTATTCATTTGTTGAGGTGGGAGGAAATGAGAAGGAAGTTGCTGCACCACGAAATCTATGCCTGAGCACTGCTGAAACAAAACAAAAAGAATTCACGGTGGCTAGAATGGGCTATTTTCTACAGACTCTCTCTGGGGACTCAAACAGAATCCATTTGTTTGTTTGTTCCTCAGTTTCACTTGTATAGGGTACCTGTCCCCGCCCCTTCAGCTTGTTGTTTGTCTGTGTCCTTGGATCTCAAGTGAGTCTCCAGAAAGGGACCACGTAGGTGGTCTTGAGTTTTCATCAGTTCTTCTAACCCTGTGTCTTTTGATTGGAGCACTCAAAGCCTGTACTTTTATTCTGATATTTGAGAGCAGTGCTCTTACATTAGTTTGAAATTTTCTTTGTTCTCATTAATATACAATCACATGCAGAACATTATGTTTTCCAGTCTAACCTCTTCAGCAATTCCCCCCCAAATCCCAGTTACAGTCGCTGTCCGTCAGCTTGTACTAAGATGCTGTAGAATCACTACATGTCTTCTCTGTGTTGTACAGCCCTACCCATGAACCCCCACCCTACACATTAAACATGCTAATCCTAATGCCCCCATTCTTTTTCCTCGCCCTTATTACTCCCTTCCCACAAACGCTACCCAGTCCCTTTCTCTTTGGTAACTGTTAGTCCACTCTCGGGTTCTGTGAGTCTGCTGCTGACTTTTCCTTCAGTTTTTCTTTGTTATCATACTCCACACATGAGTGAAATCATTTGGTACATGTATTTCTCCGCCTGGCCTGGTTGACTGAGCATAATACCCTCGACCTCCATCCACGTTATTGCAAATGATATGATTTGTTTTCTTCTTATGGCTGCTTACTGCACTTTTTAAACTGGATTTCATTCTTCTTTTTTGTTTGTAGTTTCGCTATGTGCTTTCACCATTGCTCTCCTGGTAATGAGCAGTAGCTTTGTGTTAATCGATATGTACCTATATCTATCTATCTGTCTGTCTATCTATTTATCAATCAATCAATCAACTTTTTGTCTGCCCATCTGTCCTTGTGTACAGAACAGTTAACCACATATCCTATATCACTTTCCTACACTATGCTTCCAAAAATCCTGCAAAGTATCTAGGCTGTAGAAAGAGCACTGGGTTCACCGAGACCTTTGCAGGACGAGATGGCCACGTGTACCTACAAAACCAGGAAATGGTTGTGCCGGGATTGAACCCGTGTCTCTGTCCTCTGTCCTCTTTCATCTCCTTCTAACTTGCTGTCTGTATTTAGCCACATTCATTGACTAAGTGCTCCCTGAAGACCACAAGTATCATTCCTCTGGGCCTGTTGTCGACAGAAAAGTAAACTTGTTGCTTTGCTCAACACCATGTTTGAAGGACATCAGCGTGATCACCGCCGATAGGACAGAGGGTCTAATAGAAAGGAACACCAATTTCTAGACAGGAGCAGGTGGGATCCAAGAGTGAATTGTGGAGTGACGTGTTTATTTGAGTGTCCAAACTTCCCTCTTTAGGTGGTTATTAGATCTTCTCAATCGTGAACATCATAAAACCCACTGATTTCAATGGCCCAGATGCTTATTATTACAGCAACTCAGTTGTTGAGGTGAGAGAAAATGCGAAGAATGTTGCTGCACCACTAAATCTATCACTGGGAACTGCTGAAACCAAGCAAAAAGAATTCACGGTGGTCAGATAGGGCTATTTTCTGCTGACTGTCTCTGGGGACTCAAACAGAATCCATTTGTTTGATAGTTTGATTTTCAGTTTCACTCGTGTAGGGTACTTGTCCACACACCTTCGGCTTGTAGTTTGTCTGTGTCCTTGGATCTCAAGTGAGTCTCCTGTAAGTAAGCACGTAGGTGTCTTGAGTTTTTATCCCTTCTTTTAACCCTGTGTCTTTTGTTTGCAGCACAGAGTGCATGACCATTTATTCTGATGTTTCAGAGCTGTACATTTATTGCACTTAAAGAATTTTTTTATCATTAATCTACAATCACGTGAAGAACATTATGTTTACTATGCTCCCCCCTTCACCAAGTCCCCCCGAAAAACCTCTTCAGTCGCTGTCTATCAGCGTAGTTGAATGCTGTGGATCCCTTCATCAAGTCCGCCCACACAGACCTGTTACAGTAATTTTCCATCAGTGAGTTGTAAGATGCAATATGATCTCTACTAGTCTTCTCTGTGTTGTACAGTACTCTCCATGCACACCCGACCCCACGCATTATTCATGCTATTCCCAATTACCACTATTCTTTCTCCCCACACTTATCCCTCCCTTCAGACTCACCCTGCCTAGTCCTTTTCCCTTTGGTAACTTTTAGTCATCTCTCGGATTCTGTGAGAGTGCTGCTGATTTTTCCTTCAGTTTCTCTTTGTTTTTATACTCCACACATGAGTGAAATCACTTGGTACTTGTCTTTCTCCGCCTGGCCTATTTCTCTGAACGTACTACCGTCTAGCTCCATCCACGTCATTGCCAATGGTAGTGTTTGCTTTCTTCTTAAGGCTGCTTACTGCAATTTTAAACTGGATTTCATTCTTCCTTTTTGTTTGTAGATTAGCTATGTTATTCACCATTCAACTCCTATTTATGAACAATAGCTTTGTGTCAATCGATATGTATCTGTATCTATCTGTCTAACGGTCTGTCTGTCTATCTATGTATCTATGTATGTAAGTATGTATGTATGTATCTATTGGATCTATCTTTCTATCTATCTATCTATCTTCCTATCATCTATCTATGATGTCTATCATCTATCGGTCTATGTACATATCTCTCTTTCTTTCATCTGTCGTCTGTCTACCTATCTATCTATGAATCAGTCACCTTTTTGTCTGCCCGTCTATCCTTCTGTACAGAACAGTTAACAACATAGCCTATGTCTCTTTCCTACATTATGCTTCCAGAAATCTTGCAAGGTAGCTAAGCCATAAGGAGAGCACTGTGTTCACCGATACACTTTCAGATAGAGTCAGCCGCGTGTGCTTACAAAACCAGAAAAATGGAAGTGAAAGGACTTGAACCCGTAACTCTGTCCTCTGTCCTCTTATACTTCCTGCTCGCTTGGTGACTTTATGTAGCCACATTCAGTGAGTAAGTGACCCCCGAAGACCACAAGCATCCTTCGTCTGGGCCTGTTGTCGACAGAAAACTGTACTTGGTTCTTTGCACAACACCATGTTTGAGGGACATCGGTTTGATCACTGCTGATAGGTGGAGGGACAAATATAAAGGAACACCTATTTCTGGACAGGAGAATTTGGGAAATAAGAGTGTGTAGTGGAGTGAAGTGTTTATTTGAGGGTCCAAACGTCCCTCTTTAGATGGTTATTACTTCTTTACATTCGTGAACATCATAAAAAGCAATGATTTTAAAAGCGCAGATGCCTATTATTACAGCTATTCATTTGTTGAGGTGGGAGGAAATGAGAAGGAAGTTGCTGCACCACGAAATCTTTGCCTGAGCACTGCTGAAACAAAACAAAAAGAATTCACGGTGGCTAGAATGGGCTATTTTCTACAGACTCTCTCTGGGGACTCAAACAGAATCCATTTGTTTGTTTGTTCCTCAGTTTCACTTGTATAGGGTACCTGTCCCCGCCCCTTCAGCTTGTTGTTTGTCTGTGTCCTTGGATCTCAAGTGAGTCTCCAGAAAGGGACCACGTAGGTGGTCTTGAGTTTTCATCAGTTCTTCTAACCCTGTGTCTTTTGATTGGAGCACTCAAAGCCTGTACTTTTATTCTGATATTTGAGAGCAGTGCTCTTACATTAGTTTGAAATTTTCTTTGTTCTCATTAATATACAATCACATGCAGAACATTATGTTTTCCCGTCTAACCTCTTCAGCAATTCCCCCCCAAATCCCAGTTACAGTCGCTGTCCGTCAGCTTGTACTAAGATGCTGTAGAATCACTACATGTCTTCTCTGTGTTGTACAGCCCTACCCATGAACCCCCACCCTACACATTAAACATGCTAATCCTAATGCCCCCATTCTTTTTCCTCGCCCTTATTACTCCCTTCCCACAAACGCTACCCAGTCCCTTTCTCTTTGGTAACTGTTAGTCCACTCTCGGGTTCTGTGAGTCTGCTGCTGACTTTTCCTTCAGTTTTTCTTTGTTATCATACTCCACACATGAGTGAAATCATTTGGTACATGTATTTCTCCGCCTGGCCTGGTTGACTGAGCATAATACCCTCGACCTCCATCCACGTTATTGCAAATGATATGATTTGTTTTCTTCTTATGGCTGCTTACTGCACTTTTTAAACTGGATTTCATTCTTCTTTTTTGTTTGTAGTTTCGCTATGTGCTTTCACCATTTCTCTCCTGGTAATGAGCAGTAGCTTTGTGTTAATCGATATGTACCTATATCTATCTATCTGTCTGTCTATCTATTTATCAATCAATCAATCAACTTTTTGTCTGCCCATCTGTCCTTGTGTACAGAACAGTTAACCACATATCCTATATCACTTTCCTACACTATGCTTCCAAAAATCCTGCAAAGTATCTAGGCTGTAGAAAGAGCACTGGGTTCACCGAGACCTTTGCAGGACGAGATGGCCACGTGTACCTACAAAACCAGGAAATGGTTGTGCCGGGATTGAACCCGTGTCTCTGTCCTCTGTCCTCTTTCATCTCCTTCTAACTTGCTGTCTGTATTTAGCCACATTCATTGACTAAGTGCTCCCTGAAGACCACAAGTATCATTCCTCTGGGCCTGTTGTCCACAGAAAAGTAAACTTGTTGCTTTGCTCAACACCATGTTTGAAGGACATCAGCGTGATCACCGCCGATAGGACAGAGGGTCTAATAGAAAGGAACACCAATTTCTAGACAGGAGCAGGTGGGATCCAAGAGTGAATTGTGGAGTGACGTGTTTATTTGAGTGTCCAAACTTCCCTCTTTAGGTGGTTATTAGATCTTCTCAATCGTGAACATCATAAAACCCACTGATTTCAATGGCCCAGATGCTTATTATTACAGCAACTCAGTTGTTGAGGTGAGAGAAAATGCGAAGAATGTTGCTGCACCACTAAATCTATCACTGGGAACTGCTGAAACCAAGCAAAAAGAATTCACGGTGGTCAGATAGGGCTATTTTCTGCTGACTGTCTCTGGGGACTCAAACAGAATCCATTTGTTTGATAGTTTGATTTTCAGTTTCACTCGTGTAGGGTACTTGTCCACACACCTTCGGCTTGTAGTTTGTCTGTGTCCTTGGATCTCAAGTGAGTCTCCTGTAAGTAAGCACGTAGGTGTCTTGAGTTTTTATCCCTTCTTTTAACCCTGTGTCTTTTGTTTGCAGCACAGAGTGCATGACCATTTATTCTGATGTTTCAGAGCTGTACATTTATTGCACTTAAAGAATTTTTTTATCATTAATCTACAATCACGTGAAGAACATTATGTTTACTATGCTCCCCCCTTCACCAAGTCCCCCCGAAAAACCTCTTCAGTCGCTGTCTATCAGCGTAGTTGAATGCTGTGGATCCCTTCATCAAGTCCGCCCACACAGACCTGTTACAGTAATTTTCCATCAGTGAGTTGTAAGATGCAATATGATCTCTACTAGTCTTCTCTGTGTTGTACAGTACTCTCCATGCACACCCGACCCCACGCATTATTCATGCTATTCCCAATTACCACTATTCTTTCTCCCCACACTTATCCCTCCCTTCAGACTCACCCTGCCTAGTCCTTTTCCCTTTGGTAACTTTTAGTCATCTCTCGGATTCTGTGAGAGTGCTGCTGATTTTTCCTTCAGTTTCTCTTTGTTTTTATACTCCACACATGAGTGAAATCACTTGGTACTTGTCTTTCTCCGCCTGGCCTATTTCTCTGAACGTACTACCGTCTAGCTCCATCCACGTCATTGCCAATGGTAGTGTTTGCTTTCTTCTTAAGGCTGCTTACTGCAATTTTAAACTGGATTTCATTCTTCCTTTTTGTTTGTAGATTAGCTATGTTATTCACCATTCAACTCCTATTTATGAACAATAGCTTTGTGTCAATCGATATGTATCTGTATCTATCTGTCTAACGGTCTGTCTGTCTATCTATGTATCTATGTATGTAAGTATGTATGTATGTATCTATGGATCTATCTTTCTATCTATCTATCTATCTTCCTATCATCTATCTATGATGTCTATCATCTATCGGTCTATGTACATATCTCTCTTTCTTTCATCTGTCGTCTGTCTACCTATCTATCTATGAATCAGTCACCTTTTTGTCTGCCCGTCTATCCTTCTGTACAGAACAGTTAACAACATAGCCTATGTCTCTTTCCTACATTATGCTTCCAGAAATCTTGCAAGGTAGCTAAGCCATAAGGAGAGCACTGTGTTCACCGATACACTTTCAGATAGAGTCAGCCGCGTGTGCTTACAAAACCAGTAAATGGAAGTGAAAGGACTTGAACCCGTAACTCTGTCCTCTGTCCTCTTATACTTCCTGCTCGCTTGGTGACTTTATGTAGCCACATTCAGTGAGTAAGTGACCCCCGAAGACCACAAGCATCCTTCGTCTGGGCCTGTTGTCGACAGAAAACTGTACTTGGTTCTTTGCACAACACCATGTTTGAGGGACATCGGTTTGATCACTGCTGATAGGTGGAGGGACAAATATAAAGGAACACCTATTTCTGGACAGGAGAATTTGGGAAATAAGAGTGTGTAGTGGAGTGAAGTGTTTATTTGAGGGTCCAAACGTCCCTCTTTAGATGGTTATTACTTCTTTACATTCGTGAACATCATAAAAAGCAATGATTTTAAAAGCGCAGATGCCTATTATTACAGCTATTCATTTGTTGAGGTGGGAGGAAATGAGAAGGAAGTTGCTGCACCACGAAATCTATGCCTGAGCACTGCTGAAACAAAACAAAAAGAATTCACGGTGGCTAGAATGGGCTATTTTCTACAGACTCTCTCTGGGGACTCAAACAGAATCCATTTGTTTGTTTGTTCCTCAGTTTCACTTGTATAGGGTACCTGTCCCCGCCCCTTCAGCTTGTTGTTTGTCTGTGTCCTTGGATCTCAAGTGAGTCTCCAGAAAGGGACCACGTAGGTGGTCTTGAGTTTTCATCAGTTCTTCTAACCCTGTGTCTTTTGATTGGAGCACTCAAAGCCTGTACTTTTATTCTGATATTTGAGAGCAGTGCTCTTACATTAGTTTGAAATTTTCTTTGTTCTCATTAATATACAATCACATGCAGAACATTATGTTTTCCCGTCTAACCTCTTCAGCAATTCCCCCCCAAATCCCAGTTACAGTCGCTGTCCGTCAGCTTGTACTAAGATGCTGTAGAATCACTACATGTCTTCTCTGTGTTGTACAGCCCTACCCATGAACCCCCACCCTACACATTAAACATGCTAATCCTAATGCCCCCATTCTTTTTCCTCGCCCTTATTACTCCCTTCCCACAAACGCTACCCAGTCCCTTTCTCTTTGGTAACTGTTAGTCCACTCTCGGGTTCTGTGAGTCTGCTGCTGACTTTTCCTTCAGTTTTTCTTTGTTATCATACTCCACACATGAGTGAAATCATTTGGTACATGTATTTCTCCGCCTGGCCTGGTTGACTGAGCATAATACCCTCGACCTCCATCCACGTTATTGCAAATGATATGATTTGTTTTCTTCTTATGGCTGCTTACTGCACTTTTTAAACTGGATTTCATTCTTCTTTTTTGTTTGTAGTTTCGCTATGTGCTTTCACCATTGCTCTCCTGGTAATGAGCAGTAGCTTTGTGTTAATCGATATGTACCTATATCTATCTATCTGTCTGTCTATCTATTTATCAATCAATCAATCAACTTTTTGTCTGCCCATCTGTCCTTGTGTACAGAACAGTTAACCACATATCCTATATCACTTTCCTACACTATGCTTCCAAAAATCCTGCAAAGTATCTAGGCTGTAGAAAGAGCACTGGGTTCACCGAGACCTTTGCAGGACGAGATGGCCACGTGTACCTACAAAACCAGGAAATGGTTGTGCCGGGATTGAACCCGTGTCTCTGTCCTCTGTCCTCTTTCATCTCCTTCTAACTTGCTGTCTGTATTTAGCCACATTCATTGACTAAGTGCTCCCTGAAGACCACAAGTATCATTCCTCTGGGCCTGTTGTCCACAGAAAAGTAAACTTGTTGCTTTGCTCAACACCATGTTTGAAGGACATCAGCGTGATCACCGCCGATAGGACAGAGGGTCTAATAGAAAGGAACACCAATTTCTAGACAGGAGCAGGTGGGATCCAAGAGTGAATTGTGGAGTGACGTGTTTATTTGAGTGTCCAAACTTCCCTCTTTAGGTGGTTATTAGATCTTCTCAATCGTGAACATCATAAAACCCACTGATTTCAATGGCCCAGATGCTTATTATTACAGCAACTCAGTTGTTGAGGTGAGAGAAAATGCGAAGAATGTTGCTGCACCACTAAATCTATCACTGGGAACTGCTGAAACCAAGCAAAAAGAATTCACGGTGGTCAGATAGGGCTATTTTCTGCTGACTGTCTCTGGGGACTCAAACAGAATCCATTTGTTTGATAGTTTGATTTTCAGTTTCACTCGTGTAGGGTACTTGTCCACACACCTTCGGCTTGTAGTTTGTCTGTGTCCTTGGATCTCAAGTGAGTCTCCTGTAAGTAAGCACGTAGGTGTCTTGAGTTTTTATCCCTTCTTTTAACCCTGTGTCTTTTGTTTGCAGCACAGAGTGCATGACCATTTATTCTGATGTTTCAGAGCTGTACATTTATTGCACTTAAAGAATTTTTTTATCATTAATCTACAATCACGTGAAGAACATTATGTTTACTATGCTCCCCCCTTCACCAAGTCCCCCCGAAAAACCTCTTCAGTCGCTGTCTATCAGCGTAGTTGAATGCTGTGGATCCCTTCATCAAGTCCGCCCACACAGACCTGTTACAGTAATTTTCCATCAGTGAGTTGTAAGATGCAATATGATCTCTACTAGTCTTCTCTGTGTTGTACAGTACTCTCCATGCACACCCGACCCCACGCATTATTCATGCTATTCCCAATTACCACTATTCTTTCTCCCCACACTTATCCCTCCCTTCAGACTCACCCTGCCTAGTCCTTTTCCCTTTGGTAACTTTTAGTCATCTCTCGGATTCTGTGAGAGTGCTGCTGATTTTTCCTTCAGTTTCTCTTTGTTTTTATACTCCACACATGAGTGAAATCACTTGGTACTTGTCTTTCTCCGCCTGGCCTATTTCTCTGAACGTACTACCGTCTAGCTCCATCCACGTCATTGCCAATGGTAGTGTTTGCTTTCTTCTTAAGGCTGCTTACTGCAATTTTAAACTGGATTTCATTCTTCCTTTTTGTTTGTAGATTAGCTATGTTATTCACCATTCAACTCCTATTTATGAACAATAGCTTTGTGTCAATCGATATGTATCTGTATCTATCTGTCTAACGGTCTGTCTGTCTATCTATGTATCTATGTATGTAAGTATGTATGTATGTATCTATGGATCTATCTTTCTATCTATCTATCTATCTTCCTATCATCTATCTATGATGTCTATCATCTATCGGTCTATGTACATATCTCTCTTTCTTTCATCTGTCGTCTGTCTACCTATCTATCTATGAATCAGTCACCTTTTTGTCTGCCCGTCTATCCTTCTGTACAGAACAGTTAACAACATAGCCTATGTCTCTTTCCTACATTATGCTTCCAGAAATCTTGCAAGGTAGCTAAGCCATAAGGAGAGCACTGTGTTCACCGATACACTTTCAGATAGAGTCAGCCGCGTGTCCTTACAAAACCAGTAAATGGAAGTGAAAGGACTTGAACCCGTAACTCTGTCCTCTGTCCTCTTATACTTCCTGCTCGCTTGGTGACTTTATGTAGCCACATTCAGTGAGTAAGTGACCCCCGAAGACCACAAGCATCCTTCGTCTGGGCCTGTTGTCGACAGAAAACTGTACTTGGTTCTTTGCACAACACCATGTTTGAGGGACATCGGTTTGATCACTGCTGATAGGTGGAGGGACAAATATAAAGGAACACCTATTTCTGGACAGGAGAATTTGGGAAATAAGAGTGTGTAGTGGAGTGAAGTGTTTATTTGAGGGTCCAAACGTCCCTCTTTAGATGGTTATTACTTCTTTACATTCGTGAACATCATAAAAAGCAATGATTTTAAAAGCGCAGATGCCTATTATTACAGCTATTCATTTGTTGAGGTGGGAGGAAATGAGAAGGAAGTTGCTGCACCACGAAATCTATGCCTGAGCACTGCTGAAACAAAACAAAAAGAATTCACGGTGGCTAGAATGGGCTATTTTCTACAGACTCTCTCTGGGGACTCAAACAGAATCCATTTGTTTGTTTGTTCCTCAGTTTCACTTGTATAGGGTACCTGTCCCCGCCCCTTCAGCTTGTTGTTTGTCTGTGTCCTTGGATCTCAAGTGAGTCTCCAGAAAGGGACCACGTAGGTGGTCTTGAGTTTTCATCAGTTCTTCTAACCCTGTGTCTTTTGATTGGAGCACTCAAAGCCTGTACTTTTATTCTGATATTTGAGAGCAGTGCTCTTACATTAGTTTGAAATTTTCTTTGTTCTCATTAATATACAATCACATGCAGAACATTATGTTTTCCCGTCTAACCTCTTCAGCAATTCCCCCCCAAATCCCAGTTACAGTCGCTGTCCGTCAGCTTGTACTAAGATGCTGTAGAATCACTACATGTCTTCTCTGTGTTGTACAGCCCTACCCATGAACCCCCACCCTACACATTAAACATGCTAATCCTAATGCCCCCATTCTTTTTCCTCGCCCTTATTACTCCCTTCCCACAAACGCTACCCAGTCCCTTTCTCTTTGGTAACTGTTAGTCCACTCTCGGGTTCTGTGAGTCTGCTGCTGACTTTTCCTTCAGTTTTTCTTTGTTATCATACTCCACACATGAGTGAAATCATTTGGTACATGTATTTCTCCGCCTGGCCTGGTTGACTGAGCATAATACCCTCGACCTCCATCCACGTTATTGCAAATGATATGATTTGTTTTCTTCTTATGGCTGCTTACTGCACTTTTTAAACTGGATTTCATTCTTCTTTTTTGTTTGTAGTTTCGCTATGTGCTTTCACCATTGCTCTCCTGGTAATGAGCAGTAGCTTTGTGTTAATCGATATGTACCTATATCTATCTATCTGTCTGTCTATCTATTTATCAATCAATCAATCAACTTTTTGTCTGCCCATCTGTCCTTGTGTACAGAACAGTTAACCACATATCCTATATCACTTTCCTACACTATGCTTCCAAAAATCCTGCAAAGTATCTAGGCTGTAGAAAGAGCACTGGGTTCACCGAGACCTTTGCAGGACGAGATGGCCACGTGTACCTACAAAACCAGGAAATGGTTGTGCCGGGATTGAACCCGTGTCTCTGTCCTCTGTCCTCTTTCATCTCCTTCTAACTTGCTGTCTGTATTTAGCCACATTCATTGACTAAGTGCTCCCTGAAGACCACAAGTATCATTCCTCTGGGCCTGTTGTCCACAGAAAAGTAAACTTGTTGCTTTGCTCAACACCATGTTTGAAGGACATCAGCGTGATCACCGCCGATAGGACAGAGGGTCTAATAGAAAGGAACACCAATTTCTAGACAGGAGCAGGTGGGATCCAAGAGTGAATTGTGGAGTGACGTGTTTATTTGAGTGTCCAAACTTCCCTCTTTAGGTGGTTATTAGATCTTCTCAATCGTGAACATCATAAAACCCACTGATTTCAATGGCCCAGATGCTTATTATTACAGCAACTCAGTTGTTGAGGTGAGAGAAAATGCGAAGAATGTTGCTGCACCACTAAATCTATCACTGGGAACTGCTGAAACCAAGCAAAAAGAATTCACGGTGGTCAGATAGGGCTATTTTCTGCTGACTGTCTCTGGGGACTCAAACAGAATCCATTTGTTTGATAGTTTGATTTTCAGTTTCACTCGTGTAGGGTACTTGTCCACACACCTTCGGCTTGTAGTTTGTCTGTGTCCTTGGATCTCAAGTGAGTCTCCTGTAAGTAAGCACGTAGGTGTCTTGAGTTTTTATCCCTTCTTTTAACCCTGTGTCTTTTGTTTGCAGCACAGAGTGCATGACCATTTATTCTGATGTTTCAGAGCTGTACATTTATTGCACTTAAAGAATTTTTTTATCATTAATCTACAATCACGTGAAGAACATTATGTTTACTATGCTCCCCCCTTCACCAAGTCCCCCCGAAAAACCTCTTCAGTCGCTGTCTATCAGCGTAGTTGAATGCTGTGGATCCCTTCATCAAGTCCGCCCACACAGACCTGTTACAGTAATTTTCCATCAGTGAGTTGTAAGATGCAATATGATCTCTACTAGTCTTCTCTGTGTTGTACAGTACTCTCCATGCACACCCGACCCCACGCATTATTCATGCTATTCCCAATTACCACTATTCTTTCTCCCCACACTTATCCCTCCCTTCAGACTCACCCTGCCTAGTCCTTTTCCCTTTGGTAACTTTTAGTCATCTCTCGGATTCTGTGAGAGTGCTGCTGATTTTTCCTTCAGTTTCTCTTTGTTTTTATACTCCACACATGAGTGAAATCACTTGGTACTTGTCTTTCTCCGCCTGGCCTATTTCTCTGAACGTACTACCGTCTAGCTCCATCCACGTCATTGCCAATGGTAGTGTTTGCTTTCTTCTTAAGGCTGCTTACTGCAATTTTAAACTGGATTTCATTCTTCCTTTTTGTTTGTAGATTAGCTATGTTATTCACCATTCAACTCCTATTTATGAACAATAGCTTTGTGTCAATCGATATGTATCTGTATCTATCTGTCTAACGGTCTGTCTGTCTATCTATGTATCTATGTATGTAAGTATGTATGTATGTATCTATGGATCTATCTTTCTATCTATCTATCTATCTTCCTATCATCTATCTATGATGTCTATCATCTATCGGTCTATGTACATATCTCTCTTTCTTTCATCTGTCGTCTGTCTACCTATCTATCTATGAATCAGTCACCTTTTTGTCTGCCCGTCTATCCTTCTGTACAGAACAGTTAACAACATAGCCTATGTCTCTTTCCTACATTATGCTTCCAGAAATCTTGCAAGGTAGCTAAGCCATAAGGAGAGCACTGTGTTCACCGATACACTTTCAGATAGAGTCAGCCGCGTGTCCTTACAAAACCAGTAAATGGAAGTGAAAGGACTTGAACCCGTAACTCTGTCCTCTGTCCTCTTATACTTCCTGCTCGCTTGGTGACTTTATGTAGCCACATTCAGTGAGTAAGTGACCCCCGAAGACCACAAGCATCCTTCGTCTGGGCCTGTTGTCGACAGAAAACTGTACTTGGTTCTTTGCACAACACCATGTTTGAGGGACATCGGTTTGATCACTGCTGATAGGTGGAGGGACAAATATAAAGGAACACCTATTTCTGGACAGGAGAATTTGGGAAATAAGAGTGTGTAGTGGAGTGAAGTGTTTATTTGAGGGTCCAAACGTCCCTCTTTAGATGGTTATTACTTCTTTACATTCGTGAACATCATAAAAAGCAATGATTTTAAAAGCTCAGATGCCTATTATTACAGCTATTCATTTGTTGAGGTGGGAGGAAATGAGAAGGAAGTTGCTGCACCACGAAATCTATGCCTGAGCACTGCTGAAACAAAACAAAAAGAATTCACGGTGGCTAGAATGGGCTATTTTCTACAGACTCTCTCTGGGGACTCAAACAGAATCCATTTGTTTGTTTGTTCCTCAGTTTCACTTGTATAGGGTACCTGTCCCCGCCCCTTCAGCTTGTTGTTTGTCTGTGTCCTTGGATCTCAAGTGAGTCTCCAGAAAGGGACCACGTAGGTGGTCTTGAGTTTTCATCAGTTCTTCTAACCCTGTGTCTTTTGATTGGAGCACTCAAAGCCTGTACTTTTATTCTGATATTTGAGAGCAGTGCTCTTACATTAGTTTGAAATTTTCTTTGTTCTCATTAATATACAATCACATGCAGAACATTATGTTTTCCCGTCTAACCTCTTCAGCAATTCCCCCCCAAATCCCAGTTACAGTCGCTGTCCGTCAGCTTGTACTAAGATGCTGTAGAATCACTACATGTCTTCTCTGTGTTGTACAGCCCTACCCATGAACCCCCACCCTACACATTAAACATGCTAATCCTAATGCCCCCATTCTTTTTCCTCGCCCTTATTACTCCCTTCCCACAAACGCTACCCAGTCCCTTTCTCTTTGGTAACTGTTAGTCCACTCTCGGGTTCTGTGAGTCTGCTGCTGACTTTTCCTTCAGTTTTTCTTTGTTATCATACTCCACACATGAGTGAAATCATTTGGTACATGTATTTCTCCGCCTGGCCTGGTTGACTGAGCATAATACCCTCGACCTCCATCCACGTTATTGCAAATGATATGATTTGTTTTCTTCTTATGGCTGCTTACTGCACTTTTTAAACTGGATTTCATTCTTCTTTTTTGTTTGTAGTTTCGCTATGTGCTTTCACCATTGCTCTCCTGGTAATGAGCAGTAGCTTTGTGTTAATCGATATGTACCTATATCTATCTATCTGTCTGTCTATCTATTTATCAATCAATCAATCAACTTTTTGTCTGCCCATCTGTCCTTGTGTACAGAACAGTTAACCACATATCCTATATCACTTTCCTACACTATGCTTCCAAAAATCCTGCAAAGTATCTAGGCTGTAGAAAGAGCACTGGGTTCACCGAGACCTTTGCAGGACGAGATGGCCACGTGTACCTACAAAACCAGGAAATGGTTGTGCCGGGATTGAACCCGTGTCTCTGTCCTCTGTCCTCTTTCATCTCCTTCTAACTTGCTGTCTGTATTTAGCCACATTCATTGACTAAGTGCTCCCTGAAGACCACAAGTATCATTCCTCTGGGCCTGTTGTCCACAGAAAAGTAAACTTGTTGCTTTGCTCAACACCATGTTTGAAGGACATCAGCGTGATCACCGCCGATAGGACAGAGGGTCTAATAGAAAGGAACACCAATTTCTAGACAGGAGCAGGTGGGATCCAAGAGTGAATTGTGGAGTGACGTGTTTATTTGAGTGTCCAAACTTCCCTCTTTAGGTGGTTATTAGATCTTCTCAATCGTGAACATCATAAAACCCACTGATTTCAATGGCCCAGATGCTTATTATTACAGCAACTCAGTTGTTGAGGTGAGAGAAAATGCGAAGAATGTTGCTGCACCACTAAATCTATCACTGGGAACTGCTGAAACCAAGCAAAAAGAATTCACGGTGGTCAGATAGGGCTATTTTCTGCTGACTGTCTCTGGGGACTCAAACAGAATCCATTTGTTTGATAGTTTGATTTTCAGTTTCACTCGTGTAGGGTACTTGTCCACACACCTTCGGCTTGTAGTTTGTCTGTGTCCTTGGATCTCAAGTGAGTCTCCTGTAAGTAAGCACGTAGGTGTCTTGAGTTTTTATCCCTTCTTTTAACCCTGTGTCTTTTGTTTGCAGCACAGAGTGCATGACCATTTATTCTGATGTTTCAGAGCTGTACATTTATTGCACTTAAAGAATTTTTTTATCATTAATCTACAATCACGTGAAGAACATTATGTTTACTATGCTCCCCCCTTCACCAAGTCCCCCCGAAAAACCTCTTCAGTCGCTGTCTATCAGCGTAGTTGAATGCTGTGGATCCCTTCATCAAGTCCGCCCACACAGACCTGTTACAGTAATTTTCCATCAGTGAGTTGTAAGATGCAATATGATCTCTACTAGTCTTCTCTGTGTTGTACAGTACTCTCCATGCACACCCGACCCCACGCATTATTCATGCTATTCCCAATTACCACTATTCTTTCTCCCCACACTTATCCCTCCCTTCAGACTCACCCTGCCTAGTCCTTTTCCCTTTGGTAACTTTTAGTCATCTCTCGGATTCTGTGAGAGTGCTGCTGATTTTTCCTTCAGTTTCTCTTTGTTTTTATACTCCACACATGAGTGAAATCACTTGGTACTTGTCTTTCTCCGCCTGGCCTATTTCTCTGAACGTACTACCGTCTAGCTCCATCCACGTCATTGCCAATGGTAGTGTTTGCTTTCTTCTTAAGGCTGCTTACTGCAATTTTAAACTGGATTTCATTCTTCCTTTTTGTTTGTAGATTAGCTATGTTATTCACCATTCAACTCCTATTTATGAACAATAGCTTTGTGTCAATCGATATGTATCTGTATCTATCTGTCTAACGGTCTGTCTGTCTATCTATGTATCTATGTATGTAAGTATGTATGTATGGATCTATGGATCTATCTTTCTATCTATCTATCTATCTTCCTATCATCTATCTATGATGTCTATCATCTATCGGTCTATGTACATATCTCTCTTTCTTTCATCTGTCGTCTGTCTACCTATCTATCTATGAATCAGTCACCTTTTTGTCTGCCCGTCTATCCTTCTGTACAGAACAGTTAACAACATAGCCTATGTCTCTTTCCTACATTATGCTTCCAGAAATCTTGCAAGGTAGCTAAGCCATAAGGAGAGCACTGTGTTCACCGATACACTTTCAGATAGAGTCAGCCGCGTGTCCTTACAAAACCAGTAAATGGAAGTGAAAGGACTTGAACCCGTAACTCTGTCCTCTGTCCTCTTATACTTCCTGCTCGCTTGGTGACTTTATGTAGCCACATTCAGTGAGTAAGTGACCCCCGAAGACCACAAGCATCCTTCGTCTGGGCCTGTTGTCGACAGAAAACTGTACTTGGTTCTTTGCACAACACCATGTTTGAGGGACATCGGTTTGATCACTGCTGATAGGTGGAGGGACAAATATAAAGGAACACCTATTTCTGGACAGGAGAATTTGGGAAATAAGAGTGTGTAGTGGAGTGAAGTGTTTATTTGAGGGTCCAAACGTCCCTCTTTAGATGGTTATTACTTCTTTACATTCGTGAACATCATAAAAAGCAATGATTTTAAAAGCTCAGATGCCTATTATTACAGCTATTCATTTGTTGAGGTGGGAGGAAATGAGAAGGAAGTTGCTGCACCACGAAATCTATGCCTGAGCACTGCTGAAACAAAACAAAAAGAATTCACGGTGGCTAGAATGGGCTATTTTCTACAGACTCTCTCTGGGGACTCAAACAGAATCCATTTGTTTGTTTGTTCCTCAGTTTCACTTGTATAGGGTACCTGTCCCCGCCCCTTCAGCTTGTTGTTTGTCTGTGTCCTTGGATCTCAAGTGAGTCTCCAGAAAGGGACCACGTAGGTGGTCTTGAGTTTTCATCAGTTCTTCTAACCCTGTGTCTTTTGATTGGAGCACTCAAAGCCTGTACTTTTATTCTGATATTTGAGAGCAGTGCTCTTACATTAGTTTGAAATTTTCTTTGTTCTCATTAATATACAATCACATGCAGAACATTATGTTTTCCCGTCTAACCTCTTCAGCAATTCCCCCCCAAATCCCAGTTACAGTCGCTGTCCGTCAGCTTGTACTAAGATGCTGTAGAATCACTACATGTCTTCTCTGTGTTGTACAGCCCTACCCATGAACCCCCACCCTACACATTAAACATGCTAATCCTAATGCCCCCATTCTTTTTCCTCGCCCTTATTACTCCCTTCCCACAAACGCTACCCAGTCCCTTTCTCTTTGGTAACTGTTAGTCCACTCTCGGGTTCTGTGAGTCTGCTGCTGACTTTTCCTTCAGTTTTTCTTTGTTATCATACTCCACACATGAGTGAAATCATTTGGTACATGTATTTCTCCGCCTGGCCTGGTTGACTGAGCATAATACCCTCGACCTCCATCCACGTTATTGCAAATGATATGATTTGTTTTCTTCTTATGGCTGCTTACTGCACTTTTTAAACTGGATTTCATTCTTCTTTTTTGTTTGTAGTTTCGCTATGTGCTTTCACCATTGCTCTCCTGGTAATGAGCAGTAGCTTTGTGTTAATCGATATGTACCTATATCTATCTATCTGTCTGTCTATCTATTTATCAATCAATCAATCAACTTTTTGTCTGCCCATCTGTCCTTGTGTACAGAACAGTTAACCACATATCCTATATCACTTTCCTACACTATGCTTCCAAAAATCCTGCAAAGTATCTAGGCTGTAGAAAGAGCACTGGGTTCACCGAGACCTTTGCAGGACGAGATGGCCACGTGTACCTACAAAACCAGGAAATGGTTGTGCCGGGATTGAACCCGTGTCTCTGTCCTCTGTCCTCTTTCATCTCCTTCTAACTTGCTGTCTGTATTTAGCCACATTCATTGACTAAGTGCTCCCTGAAGACCACAAGTATCATTCCTCTGGGCCTGTTGTCCACAGAAAAGTAAACTTGTTGCTTTGCTCAACACCATGTTTGAAGGACATCAGCGTGATCACCGCCGATAGGACAGAGGGTCTAATAGAAAGGAACACCAATTTCTAGACAGGAGCAGGTGGGATCCAAGAGTGAATTGTGGAGTGACGTGTTTATTTGAGTGTCCAAACTTCCCTCTTTAGGTGGTTATTAGATCTTCTCAATCGTGAACATCATAAAACCCACTGATTTCAATGGCCCAGATGCTTATTATTACAGCAACTCAGTTGTTGAGGTGAGAGAAAATGCGAAGAATGTTGCTGCACCACTAAATCTATCACTGGGAACTGCTGAAACCAAGCAAAAAGAATTCACGGTGGTCAGATAGGGCTATTTTCTGCTGACTGTCTCTGGGGACTCAAACAGAATCCATTTGTTTGATAGTTTGATTTTCAGTTTCACTCGTGTAGGGTACTTGTCCACACACCTTCTTCTTGTAGATTGTCTGTGTCTTTGGATCTCAAGTGAGTCTCCTGTAAGTAAGCACGTAGGTGTCTTGAGTTTTTATCCCTTCTTTTAACCCTGTGTCTTTTGTTTGCAGCACAGAGTGCATGACCATTTATTCTGATGTTTCAGAGCTGTACATTTATTGCACTTAAAGAATTTTTTTATCATTAATCTACAATCACGTGAAGAACATTATGTTTACTATGCTCCCCCCTTCACCAAGTCCCCCCGAAAAACCTCTTCAGTCGCTGTCTATCAGCGTAGTTGAATGCTGTGGATCCCTTCATCAAGTCCGCCCACACAGACCTGTTACAGTAATTTTCCATCAGTGAGTTGTAAGATGCAATATGATCTCTACTAGTCTTCTCTGTGTTGTACAGTACTCTAAATGCACACCCGACCCCACGCATTATTCATGCTATTCCCAATTACCTCTATTCTTTCTCCCCACACTTATCCCTCCCTTCAGACTCACCCTGCCTAGTCCTTTTCCCTTTGGTAACTTTTCGTCATCTCTCGGATTCTGTGAGAGTGCTGCTGATTTTTCCTTCAGTTTCTCTTTGTTTTTATACTCCACACATGAGTGAAATCACTTGGTACTTGTCTTTCTCCGCCTGGCCTATTTCTCTGAACGTACTACCGTCTAGCTCCATCCACGTCATTGCCAATGGTAGTGTTTGCTTTCTTCTTAAGGCTGCTTACTGCAATTTTAAACTGGATTTCATTCTTCCTTTTTGTTTGTAGATTAGCTATGTTATTCACCATTCAACTCCTATTTATGAACAATAGCTTTGTGTCAATCGATATGTATCTGTATCTATCTGTCTAACGGTCTGTCTGTCTATCTATGTATCTATGTATGTAAGTATGTATGTATGTATCTATGGATCTATCTTTCTATCTATCTATCTATCTTCCTATCATCTATGATGTCTATCATCTATCGGTCTATGTACATATCTCTCTTTCTTTCATCTGTCGTCTGTCTACCTATCTATCTATGAATCAGTCACCTTTTTGTCTGCCCGTCTATCCTTCTGTACAGAACAGTTAACAACATAGCCTATGTCTCTTTCCTACATTATGCTTCCAGAAATCTTGCAAGGTAGCTAAGCCATAAGGAGAGCACTGTGTTCACCGATACACTTTCAGATAGAGTCAGCCGCGTGTCCTTACAAAACCAGTAAATGGAAGTGAAAGGACTTGAACCCGTAACTCTGTCCTCTGTCCTCTTATACTTCCTGCTCGCTTGGTGACTTTATGTAGCCACATTCAGTGAGTAAGTGACCCCCGAAGACCACAAGCATCCTTCGTCTGGGCCTGTTGTCGACAGAAAACTGTACTTGGTTCTTTGCACAACACCATGTTTGAGGGACATCGGTTTGATCACTGCTGATAGGTGGAGGGACAAATATAAAGGAACACCTATTTCTGGACAGGAGAATTTGGGAAATAAGAGTGTGTAGTGGAGTGAAGTGTTTATTTGAGGGTCCAAACGTCCCTCTTTAGATGGTTATTACTTCTTTACATTCGTGAACATCATAAAAAGCAATGATTTTAAAAGCTCAGATGCCTATTATTACAGCTATTCATTTGTTGAGGTGGGAGGAAATGAGAAGGAAGTTGCTGCACCACGAAATCTATGCCTGAGCACTGCTGAAACAAAACAAAAAGAATTCACGGTGGCTAGAATGGGCTATTTTCTACAGACTCTCTCTGGGGACTCAAACAGAATCCATTTGTTTGTATGTTCCTCAGTTTCACTTGTATAGGGTACCTGTCCCCGCCCCTTCAGCTTGTTGTTTGTCTGTGTCCTTGGATCTCAAGTGAGTCTCCAGAAAGGGACCACGTAGGTGGTCTTGAGTTTTCATCAGTTCTTCTAACCCTGTGTCTTTTGATTGGAGCACTCAAAGCCTGTACTTTTATTCTGATATTTGAGAGCAGTGCTCTTACATTAGTTTGAAATTTTCTTTGTTCTCATTAATATACAATCACATGCAGAACATTATGTTTTCCAGTCTAACCTCTTCAGCAATTCCCCCCCAAATCCCAGTTACAGTCGCTGTCCGTCAGCTTGTACTAAGATGCTGTAGAATCACTACATGTCTTCTCTGTGTTGTACAGCCCTACCCATGAACCCCCACCCTACACATTAAACATGCTAATCCTAATGCCCCCATTCTTTTTCCTCGCCCTTATTACTCCCTTCCCACAAACGCTACCCAGTCCCTTTCTCTTTGGTAACTGTTAGTCCACTCTCGGGTTCTGTGAGTCTGCTGCTGACTTTTCCTTCAGTTTTTCTTTGTTATCATACTCCACACATGAGTGAAATCATTTGGTACATGTATTTCTCTGCCTGGCCTGGTTGACTGAGCATAATACCCTCGACCTCCATCCACGTTATTGCAAATGATATGATTTGTTTTCTTCTTATGGCTGCTTACTGCACTTTTTAAACTGGATTTCATTCTTCTTTTTTGTTTGTAGTTTCGCTATGTGCTTTCACCATTTCTCTCCTGGTAATGAGCAGTAGCTTTGTGTTAATCGATATGTACCTATATCTATCTATCTGTCTGTCTATCTATTTATCAATCAATCAATCAACTTTTTGTCTGCCCATCTGTCCTTGTGTACAGAACAGTTAACCACATATCCTATATCACTTTCCTACACTATGCTTCCAAAAATCCTGCAAAGTATCTAGGCTGTAGAAAGAGCACTGGGTTCACCGAGACCTTTGCAGGACGAGATGGCCACGTGTACCTACAAAACCAGGAAATGGTTGTGCCGGGATTGAACCCGTGTCTCTGTCCTCTGTCCTCTTTCATCTCCTTCTAACTTGCTGTCTGTATTTAGCCACATTCATTGACTAAGTGCTCCCTGAAGACCACAAGTATCATTCCTCTGGGCCTGTTGTCCACAGAAAAGTAAACTTGTTGCTTTGCTCAACACCATGTTTGAAGGACATCAGCGTGATCACCGCCGATAGGACAGAGGGTCTAATAGAAAGGAACACCAATTTCTAGACAGGAGCAGGTGGGATCCAAGAGTGAATTGTGGAGTGACGTGTTTATTTGAGTGTCCAAACTTCCCTCTTTAGGTGGTTATTAGATCTTCTCAATCGTGAACATCATAAAACCCACTGATTTCAATGGCCCAGATGCTTATTATTACAGCAACTCAGTTGTTGAGGTGAGAGAAAATGCGAAGAATGTTGCTGCACCACTAAATCTATCACTGGGAACTGCTGAAACCAAGCAAAAAGAATTCACGGTGGTCAGATAGGGCTATTTTCTGCTGACTGTCTCTGGGGACTCAAACAGAATCCATTTGTTTGATAGTTTGATTTTCAGTTTCACTCGTGTAGGGTACTTGTCCACACACCTTCGGCTTGTAGTTTGTCTGTGTCCTTGGATCTCAAGTGAGTCTCCTGTAAGTAAGCACGTAGGTGTCTTGAGTTTTTATCCCTTCTTTTAACCCTGTGTCTTTTGTTTGCAGCACAGAGTGCATGACCATTTATTCTGATGTTTCAGAGCTGTACATTTATTGCACTTAAAGAATTTTTTTATCATTAATCTACAATCACGTGAAGAACATTATGTTTACTATGCTCCCCCCTTCACCAAGTCCCCCCGAAAAACCTCTTCAGTCGCTGTCTATCAGCGTAGTTGAATGCTGTGGATCCCTTCATCAAGTCCGCCCACACAGACCTGTTACAGTAATTTTCCATCAGTGAGTTGTAAGATGCAATATGATCTCTACTAGTCTTCTCTGTGTTGTACAGTACTCTCCATGCACACCCGACCCCACGCATTATTCATGCTATTCCCAATTACCACTATTCTTTCTCCCCACACTTATCCCTCCCTTCAGACTCACCCTGCCTAGTCCTTTTCCCTTTGGTAACTTTTAGTCATCTCTCGGATTCTGTGAGAGTGCTGCTGATTTTTCCTTCAGTTTCTCTTTGTTTTTATACTCCACACATGAGTGAAATCACTTGGTACTTGTCTTTCTCCGCCTGGCCTATTTCTCTGAACGTACTACCGTCTAGCTCCATCCACGTCATTGCCAATGGTAGTGTTTGCTTTCTTCTTAAGGCTGCTTACTGCAATTTTAAACTGGATTTCATTCTTCCTTTTTGTTTGTAGATTAGCTATGTTATTCACCATTCAACTCCTATTTATGAACAATAGCTTTGTGTCAATCGATATGTATCTGTATCTATCTGTCTAACGGTCTGTCTGTCTATCTATGTATCTATGTATGTAAGTATGTATGTATGTATCTATGGATCTATCTTTCTATCTATCTATCTATCTTCCTATCATCTATCTATGATGTCTATCATCTATCGGTCTATGTACATATCTCTCTTTCTTTCATCTGTCGTCTGTCTACCTATCTATCTATGAATCAGTCACCTTTTTGTCTGCCCGTCTATCCTTCTGTACACAACAGTTAACAACATAGCCTATGTCTCTTTCCTACATTATGCTTCCAGAAATCTTGCAAGGTAGCTAAGCCATAAGGAGAGCACTGTGTTCACCGATACACTTTCAGATAGAGTCAGCCGCGTGTGCTTACAAAACCAGTAAATGGAGGTGAACGGACTTGAACCCGTAACTCTGTCCTCTGTCCTCTTATACTTCCTGCTCGCTTGGTGACTTTATGTAGCCACATTCAGTGAGTAAGTGACCCCCGAAGACCACAAGCATCCTTCGTCTGGGCCTGTTGTCGACAGAAAACTGTACTTGGTTCTTTGCACAACACCATGTTTGAGGGACATCGGTTTGATCACTGCTGATAGGTGGAGGGACAAATATAAAGGAACACCTATTTCTGGACAGGAGCATTTGGGAAATAAGAGTGTGTAGTGGAGTGAAGTGTTTATTTGAGGGTCCAAACGTCCCTCTTTAGATGGTTATTACTTCTTTACATTCGTGAACATCATAAAAAGCAATGATTTTAAAAGCGCAGACGCCTATTATTACAGCTATTCATTTGTTGAGGTGGGAGGAAATGAGAAGGAAGTTGCTGCACCACGAAATCTATGCCTGAGCACTGCTGAAACAAAACAAAAAGAATTCACGGTGGCTAGAATGGGCTATTTTCTACAGACTCTCTCTGGGGACTCAAACAGAATCCATTTGTTTGTTTGTTCCTCAATTTCACTTGTATAGGGTACCTGTCCCCGCCCCTTCAGCTTGTTGTTTGTCTGTGTCCTTGGATCTCAAGTGAGTCTCCAGAAAGGGCCCACGTAGGTGGTCTTGAGTTTTCATCAGTTCTTCTAACCCTGTGTCTTTTGATTGGAGCACTCAAAGCCTGTACTTTTATTCTGATATTTGAGAGCAGTGCTCTTACATTAGTTTGAAATTTTCTTTGTTCTCATTAATATACAATCACATGCAGAACATTATGTTTTCCAGTCTACCCTCTTCAGCAATTCCCCCCCAAATCCCAGTTACAGTCGCTGTCCGTCAGCTTGTACTAAGATGCTGTAGAATCACTACATGTCTTCTCTGTGTTGTACAGCCCTACGCATGAACCCCCACCCTACACATTAAACATGCTAATCCTAATGCCCCCATTCTTTTTCCTCGCCCTTATTACTCCCTTCCCACAAACGCTACCCAGTCCCTTTCTCTTTGGTAACTGTTAGTCCACTCTCGGGTTCTGTGAGTCTGCTGCTGACTTTTCCTTCAGTTTTTCTTTGTTATCATACTCCACACATGAGTGAAATCATTTGGTACATGTATTTCTCCGCCTGGCCTGGTTGACTGAGCATAATACCCTCGACCTCCATCCACGTTATTGCAAATGATATGATTTGTTTTCTTCTTATGGCTGCTTACTGCACTTTTTAAACTGGATTTCATTCTTCTTTTTTGTTTGTAGTTTCGCTATGTGCTTTCACCATTGCTCTCCTGGTAATGAGCAGTAGCTTTGTGTTAATCGATATGTACCTATATCTATCTATCTGTCTGTCTATCTATTTATCAATCAATCAATCAACTTTTTGTCTGCCCATCTGTCCTTGTGTACAGAACAGTTAACCACATATCCTATATCACTTTCCTACACTATGCTTCCAAAAATCCTGCAAAGTATCTAGGCTGTAGAAAGAGCACTGGGTTCACCGAGACCTTTGCAGGACGAGACGGCCACGTGTACCTACAAAACCAGGAAATGGTTGTGCCGGGATTGAACCCGTGTCTCTGTCCTCTGTCCTCTTTCATCTCCTTCTAACTTGCTGTCTATATTTAGCCACATTCATTGACTAAGTGCTCCCTGAAGACCACAAGTATCATTCCTCTGGGCCTGTTGTCGACAGAAAAGTAAACTTGTTGCTTTGCTCAACACCATGTTTGAAGGACATCAGCGTGGTCACCGCCGATAGGACAGAGGGTCTAATAGAAAGGAACACCAATTTCTAGACAGGAGCAGGTGGGATCCAAGAGTGAATTGTGGAGTGACGTGTTTATTTGAGTGTCCAAACTTCCCTCTTTAGGTGGTTATTAGATCTTCTCAATCGTGAACATCATAAAACCCACTGATTTCAATGGCCCAGATGCTTATTATTACAGCAACTCAGTTGTTGAGGTGAGAGAAAATGCGAAGAATGTTGCTGCACCACTAAATCTATCACTGGGAACTGCTGAAACCAAGCAAAAAGAATTCACGGTGGTCAGATAGGGCTATTTTCTGCTGACTGTCTCTGGGGACTCAAACAGAATCCATTTGTTTGATAGTTTGATTTTCAGTTTCACTCGTGTAGGGTACTTGTCCACACACCTTCGGCTTGTAGTTTGTCTGTGTCCTTGGATCTCAAGTGAGTCTCCTGTAAGTAAGCACGTAGGTGTCTTGAGTTTTTATCCCTTCTTTTAACCCTGGGTCTTTTGTTTGCAGCACAGAGTGCATGACCATTTATTCTGATGTTTCAGAGCTGTACATTTATTGCACTTAAAGAATTTTTTTATCATTAATCTACAATCACGTGAAGAACATTATGTTTACTATGCTCCCCCCTTCACCAAGTCCCCCCGAAAAACCTCTTCAGTCGCTGTCTATCAGCGTAGTTGAATGCTGTGGATCCCTTCATCAAGTCCGCCCACACAGACCTGTTACAGTAATTTTCCATCAGTGAGTTGTAAGATGCAATATGATCTCTACTAGTCTTCTCTGTGTTGTACAGTACTCTAAATGCACACCCGACCCCACGCATTATTCATGCTATTCCCAATTACCTCTATTCTTTCTCCCCACACTTATCCCTCCCTTCAGACTCACCCTGCCTAGTCCTTTTCCCTTTGGTAACTTTTCGTCATCTCTCGGATTCTGTGAGAGTGCTGCTGATTTTTCCTTCAGTTTCTCTTTGTTTTTATACTCCACACATGAGTGAAATCACTTGGTACTTGTCTTTCTCCGACTGGCCTATTTCTCTAAACGTACTACAGTCTAGCTCCACCCACGTCATTGCCAATGGTAGTGTTTGTTTTCTTCTTAAGGCTGCTTACTGCAATTTTAAACTGGATTTCATTCTTCCTTTTTGTTTGTAGATTAGCTATGTTATTCACCATTCAACTCCTATTTATGAACAATAGCTTCGTGTCAATCGATATGTATCTGTATCTATCTATCTAACGGTCTGTCTGTCTATCTATGTGTCTATGTATGTAAGTATGTATGTATGTATCTATGGATCAATCTTTCTATCTATCTATCTTCCTATCATCTATCTATGATGTCTATCATCTATCGGTCTATGTACATATCTATCTTTCTTTCATCTGTCGTCTGTCTACCTATCTATCTATGAATCAGTCACCTTTTTGTCTGCCCATCTATCCTTCTGTACAGAACAGTTAACAACATAGCCTATGTCTCTTTCCTACATTATGCTTCCAGAAATCTTGCAAGGTAGCTAAGCCATAAGGAGAGCACTGTGTTCACCGATACACTTTCAGATAGAGTCAGCCGCGTGTGCTTACAAAACCAGTAAATGGAGGTGAAAGGACTTGAACCCGTATCTCTGTCCTCTGTCCTCTTATACTTCCTGCTCGCTTGGTGACTTTATTTAGCCACATTCAGTGAGTAAGTGATCCCCGAAGACCACAAGCATCCTTCGTCTGGGCCTGTTGTCGACAGAAAACTGTACTTGGTTCTTTGCACGACACCATGTTTGAGGGACATCGGTTTGATCACTCCTGATAGGTGGAGGGACAAATATAAAGTAACACCTATTTCTGGACAGGAGAATTTGGGAAATAAGAGTGTGTAGTGGAGTGAAGTGTTTATTTGAGGGTCCAAACGTCCCTCTTTAGATGGTTATTACTTCTTTACATTCGTGAACATCATAAAAAGCAATGATTTTAAAAGCGCAGACGCCTATTATTACAGCTATTCATTTGTTGAGGTGGGAGGAAATGAGAAGGAAGTTGCTGCACCACGAAATCTATGCCTGAGCACTGCTGAAACAAAACAAAAAGAATTCACGGTGGCTAGAATGGGCTATTTTCTACAGACTCTCTCTGGGGACTCAAACAGAATCCATTTGTTTGTTTGTTCCTCAGTTTCACTTGTATAGGGTACCTGTCCCCGCCCCTTCAGCTTGTTGTTTGTCTGTGTCCTTGGATCTCAAGTGAGTCTCCAGAAAGGGCCCACGTAGGTGGTCTTGAGTTTTCATCAGTTCGTCTAACCCTGTGTCTTTTGATTGGAGCACTCAAAGCCTGTACTTTTATTCTGATATTTGAGAGCAGTGCTCTTACATTAGTTTGAAATTTTCTTTGTTCTCATTAATATACAATCACATGCAGAACATTATGTTTTCCAGTCTACCCTCTTCAGCAATTCCCCCCCAAATCCCAGTTACAGTCGCTGTCCGTCAGCTTGTACTAAGATGCTGTAGAATCACTACATGTCTTCTCTGTGTTGTACAGCCCTACCCATGACCCCCCACCCTACACATTAAACATGCTAATCCTAATGCCCCCATTCTTTTTCCTCGCCCTTATTACTCCCTTCCCACAAACGCTACCCAGTCCCTTTCTCTTTGGTAACTGTTAGTCCACTCTCGGGTTCTGTGAGTCCGCTGCTGACTTTTCCTTCAGTTTTTCTTTGTTATCATACTCCACACATGAGTGAAATCATTTGGTACATGTATTTCTCCGCCTGGCCTGGTTGACTGAGCATAATACCCTCGACCTCCATCCACGTTATTGCAAATGATATGATTTGTTTTCTTCTTATGGCTGCTTACTGCACTTTTTAAACTGGATTTCATTCTTCTTTTTTGTTTGTAGTTTCGCTATGTGCTTTCACCATTGCTCTCCTGGTAATGAGCAGTAGCTTTGTGTTAATCGATATGTACCTATATCTATCTATCTGTCTGTCTATCTATTTATCAATCAATCAATCAACTTTTTGTCTGCCCATCTGTCCTTGTGTACAGAACAGTTAACCACATATCCTATATCACTTTCCTACACTATGCTTCCAAAAATCCTGCAAAGTATCTAGGCTGTAGAAAGAGCACTGGGTTCACCGAGACCTTTGCAGGACGAGACGGCCACGTGTACCTACAAAACCAGGAAATGGTTGTGCCGGGATTGAACCCGTGTCTCTGTCCTCTGTCCTCTTTCATCTCCTTCTAACTTGCTGTCTATATTTAGCCACATTCATTGACTAAGTGCTCCCTGAAGACCACAAGTATCATTCCTCTGGGCCTGTTGTCGACAGAAAAGTAAACTTGTTGCTTTGCTCAACACCATGTTTGAAGGACATCAGCGTGATCACCGCCGATAGGACAGAGGGTCTAATAGAAAGGAACACCAATTTCTAGACAGGAGCAGGTGGGATCCAAGAGTGAATTGTGGAGTGACGTGTTTATTTGAGTGTCCAAACTTCCCTCTTTAGGTGGTTATTAGATCTTCTCAATCGTGAACATCATAAAACCCACTGATTTCAATGGCCCAGATGCTTATTATTACAGCAACTCAGTTGTTGAGGTGAGAGAAAATGAGAAGAATGTTGCTGCACCACTAAATCTATCACTGGGAACTGCTGAAACCAAGTAAAAAGAATTCACGGTGGTCAGATAGGTCTATTTTCTACTGACTATCTCTGGAGACACAAACAGAATCCATTTGTTCGATTGTTTGTTTTTCAGTTTCACTTGTGTTGAGTACCTGTTCCCACCACTTCGACTTGTAGTTTGTCTGTGTCCTTGCATCTCAAGGGAGTTTCCTGTGAGGGATCACGTAGGTGGTTTTGAATATTCATCAGTACTTTTAACCCTGTGTCTTTTGTTTGGAGCACTCAAAGCCTGTTTCATTTTATTCTGATGATTCAGTGCTGTGCCCTTATTGCACTTAAAAATTTTTTTTATTATCATTAATCTACAATCACGTGAAGAACATTATGTTTACTTGGCTCCCCCCTTCACCAAGGCACCCTTAGAACTTCTTACAGATGCCGTCAATCAGCGGAGTTGGATGCTCTAGACCCCTTCACCATGAACCACCCCACACACACCATTACAGTCGCAGTCCATTAGCGTGTAGTAAGATGCTGTAGAAACTTTACTTGTCTTCTCTGTGTTGTACAGCCCTATCCAAGCCCACCCGACCCCAAGCTTTATACATGCTAATCCTAATCTCCCATTTCTTTCTCCACTCCCTCATCCTTCCCTTCCCAACCACCCTGCCCAGTCCCTTTCCCTTTGGTAACTGTTAGTCCGCTTTTGGGTTCTGTGAGTATGCTGCTGTTTTTTTCCTTCAGAGTTTCTTTGATGTTATACTCCACACACGAGTGAAATCATTTGGTACTTGTCTTTCTCCACCTGGCCTATTTCACTTAGCATAATACCATCTTGCTCCATCCACATCATTGCAAATGGTAGGATATGTTTTCCTCTTATGACTGCTTACGGCAGTTTTTAAACTGGACTTAATTCTAACTGTCTGTTTGTAGTTTCGCTATGTGCTTTCACCATTGAACTCCTGTTTATGAGCAAGAGCTTTATGTTAATCGATATGTATCTGAATCTATCTATCTGTCTGTCTGTCTATCTATCTATCAATCTCTCTATCTATCCTTCTATCTTTCTTTCTTTCTATCTATCTCTCTATCTCTCTATCTATCCTTCTATCTATCTATCTATCTATCTATCTATCTATCTATCTATCTATCTTCCTGTCATCTATCTATCATGTCTATCATCTATCTATCATCTGTCATCTATCTATCTATTTATGAATCAATCATCTTTTTTTCTTCCCATCTATCCTTATGTACAGAACAGTTAACAACATCGCCTATGTCACTTCCCTACATTATGCTTCCATAAATCCTGCAAGGTAACTAGGCCGTAGGGAGAGCACTGGGTTCATTGAGACTCTTGCAGGTCTAGTCATCTGCGTGTGCTTACAAAACCTGTTAATGTTGGTGCAGGGACTGGCACCCATATCTCTGTCCTCTATCCTCTTTTACCTGCTTCTGTCTTCAAGACAGTATTCAGCCACATTCATGGAATAAGTGCTCCCTGAAGACCACAAGTATCCTTTCCTCTGGGCCTGTTGAAGACAGAAAAATATACTTTTTGCTTTGCTATCCACCGAGTTTGAGGGACATCGACGTGAGCTCCGCTGATAGGAGGAGGGACAAATAAAAAGGAACACCTATTTCTAGAGGGGAGCATTTGGCAGCAATGACAGTGTTGTGGAGTTACATGTTTGAGTGTCCAAACTTCCCTCTTTAGGTGGTTATTGCTTCTTTACATTCAAGAACACCATAAAACCCACTGATTTCAAAAGCCAAGACGCATATTATTACAGCAATTCAGTTGTTGAGGTGAGAAAACATGAGAAGGATGTTGCAGAACCACTAAATGTATGGTTGGGCACAGCTGAAACCAAACAAAAAGAATTCACGGTGCCTAGATAGGGCTATTTTCTACTGGCTGTCTCTGGGGACTCAAACAGAATCCATTTGTTTGTTTGTTTCTCAGTTTCACTTGGGTAGGGTCCCTGTACCTGCCCATTCTGCTTGTAGTTTGTCTGTGTCCTTGGATCCAAAGTGAATCTCGAGAATGGGGGCACGTAGGTGGTCTTGAGTTTTCATCCCTTCCTCTATCCCTGTGTCTTTTGATTGGAGAACTCAGAGCCTGTCCTTTTATTCTGACAATTGAGAGGTGTGTCATTATTGCACTTACAAAAATTTTTTTGTTATCATCAATCTACAATCACGCGAAGATCATTATGATCACCAAGTACACAAAGTCCCCCCCAAAAGCCCTGTTACAGTAACAGTCCATCAGCGTAGTTGGATGCTGTACACCCCTTCACCATTTCACCACACACACACCCCATTACAGTCGCTGTCCATAGGCGTGTAGTAAGATGTTGTAGAAATAGTACTTCTCTTTTGTGTTGTACAGACCTACCTATGCTCCCCCGACCCCAGACATTATAAATGCTAATCCTAATGCTCCCCTTCTTTCTGCCCACCCTTTTCCCTACCTTCCCACCCTCCCTGCCCAGTCCCTTTCCCTTTGGTAACTGTTAGTCCACTGTCAGGTTCTGTTAGTCTGCTGCTGTTATTTTCCTTCAGTTTTTCTTTGTTGTTGTACCCCACAAATGAATGAAATCATTTGGTACTTGTCTTTCTCCACCTGTCCTATTTCACTGAGCACAATACCCTCTAGTCCATCCACGTTATTGCAAATGATAGGATTTGTTTTCTTTTATATCTGCTTAGTGCACTTTTTAAACTTGATTTCACTCTTCTCTTTTGTTTGTAGTTTCGCTATGTGCTTTCCCCATTGCTTTCCTGGTTATGAGCAATAGCTTTGTGTTAATCGATATGTACTTATATCTATCTGTCTGTCTATCTATATACCTATCTATCTATCTATCTATCTATCCATCAATCATCTTTTTCTCTCCCAAACTGTCCTTTTGTACAGAACAGTTAAGTACATAGCCTAAGTCACATCCCTACATTATGGTTAGAATAATCTTGCAAGGTAACTAGGCCGTATTGAGAGCACTGGGTTCGCCAAGGCACTTGAAGGTCAAGTCAGCCTTGTGAACCCACAAAACCAGGAAATTGTGGTGCAGGGACTTGAATCCGCGTATCCATCCTCTGTCCTCTTTCATCTCCTTCTAAATTGCTGTCTGTATTTAGCCAAATTCATTGACGAAGTGCTCACTGAAGAACACAACTATCATTCCTCTGGGCCTCTTGTTGAAAGAAAAGTAAACTTGTTGCTTTACTCACCACCATGTTTGAAGGACATCAGCGTGATCACTGCCAATAGGACGGATTGTCAAATTAAAAGGAACACCAATTTCTAGACAGGAGCAGTTGGGAGCTAAGAGTGTATTGTGGAGTGACGTGTTTATTTGAGTGTCCAAGCTTACCTCTTTAGCTGGTTATTATATCTTCACATTCCTGAACATCATAAAACCCACTGATTTCAAAGGCCCAGATGCTTATTATTACAGCAACTCAGTTGTTGAGGTGAGAGAAAATGAGAAGTATGTTGCTGCAACACTAAATCTATGGCTGGGAACTGCTGATACCAAACAAAAAGAATTCACGGTGGCCAGAGAGGGCTATTTTCTGCTGACTGTCTCTGGGGACTCAAACAGAATCCATTTGTTTGATTGTTTGTTTTTCAGTTTCACTCGTGTATGGTACTTGTCCACACACCTTCTTCTTGTAGATTGTCTGTGTCTTTGGATCTCAAGTGAGTCTCCTGTAAGTAAGCACGAAGGTGTCTTGAGTTTTCATCCCTTCTTTTAACCCCGTGTCTTTTGTTTGCAGCACTCATTGCCTGATCTTTTATTCTGATGATTCAGAACTGTGCACTTATTGCACTTAAAGAATTTTTTTATCATTAATCTACAATCACGTGAAGAACATTATTTTTACTATGCACCCCACTTCACCAAGTCCCCCCGAAAAACCTCTTCAGACCCTGTCGATCAGCGTAGTTGGATGCTGTAGACCCCTTCACCATGTCCCCCCCCTCAGACCCCGTTACAGTCGCTGTCCATCAGTGAGTTGTAAGATGGTATATGATCTGTACTAGTCTTCTATGTGTTGTACAGTACTCCCCATGTACACCCGATCCCACGCATTATACATGCTAATCCCAATTACCACTATTCTTTCTCCCCACACTTATCCCTCCCTTCAGACTCACCTTGCATAGTCCTTTATCCTTTGGTAACTTTTACTGAACTCTCGGGTTCTGTGAGTCTGCTGCTGTTTTTTTCCTTCAGTTTTTCTTTGTTTTTATACTACAAACATGAGTGAAATCACTTGGTTCTTGTCTATCTCCGCCTAGCCTATTTCTCAGAACATACTACTGTCTAGTTCCATGCACGTCATTGCAAACGGTAGTATTTGTTTTCTTCTTAAGGCTGCTTACTGCAATTTTAAACTGGATTTCATTCTTCTCTTTTGTTTGTAGTTTCGCTATGTTCTTTCACCATTGCTTTCCTGGTTATGAGCAATAGCTTTGTGTTAATCGATATGTACTTATATCTATCTGTCTGTCTATCTATATACCTATCTATCTATCTATCTATCTATCCATCAATCATCTTTTTCTCTCCCAATCTGTCCTTGTGTACAGAACAGTTAAGTACATAGCCTAAGTCACATCCCTACATTATGGTTAGAATAATCTTGCAAGGTAACTAGGCCGTATTGAGAGCACTGGGTTCGCCAAGGCACTTGAAGGTCAAGTCAGCCTTGTGAACCCACAAAACCAGGAAATTGTGGTGCAGGGACTTGAATCCGCGTATCCATCCTCTGTCCTCTTTCATCTCCTTCTAAATTGCTGTCTGTATTTAGCCAAATTCATTGACGAAGTGCTCACTGAAGAACACAACTATCATTCCACTGGGCCTCTTGTTGAAAGAAAAGTAAACTTGTTGCTTTACTCACCACCATGTTTGAAGGACATCAGCGTGATCACTGCCAATAGGACGGATTGTCAAATTAAAAGGAACACCAATTTCTAGACAGGAGCAGTTGGGAGCTAAGAGTGTATTGTGGAGTGACGTGTTTATTTGAGTGTCCAAGCTTACCTCTTTAGCTGGTTATTATATCTTCACATTCCTGAACATCATAAAACCCACTGATTTCAAAGGCCCAGATGCTTATTATTACAGCAACTCAGTTGTTGAGGTGAGAGAAAATGAGAAGTATGTTGCTGCAACACTAAATCTATGGCTGGGAACTGCTGATACCAAACAAAAAGAATTCACGGTGGCCAGAGAGGGCTATTTTCTGCTGACTGTCTCTGGGGACTCAAACAGAATCCATTTGTTTGATTGTTTGTTTTTCAGTTTCACTCGTGTATGGTACTTGTCCACACACCTTCTTCTTGTAGATTGTCTGTGTCTTTGGATCTCAAGTGAGTCTCCTGTAAGTAAGCACGAAGGTGTCTTGAGTTTTCATCCCTTCTTTTAACCCCGTGTCTTTTGTTTGCAGCACTCATTGCCTGATCTTTTATTCTGATGATTCAGAACTGTGCACTTATTGCACTTAAAGAATTTTTTTATCATTAATCTACAATCACGTGAAGAACATTATTTTTACTATGCACCCCACTTCACCAAGTCCCCCCGAAAAACCTCTTCAGACCCTGTCGATCAGCGTAGTTGGATGCTGTAGACCCCTTCACCATGTCCCCCCCCTCAGACCCCGTTACAGTCGCTGTCCATCAGTGAGTTGTAAGATGGTATATGATCTGTACTAGTCTTCTATGTGTTGTACAGTACTCCCCATGTACACCCGATCCCACGCATTATACATGCTAATCCCAATTACCACTA
The DNA here is from genome assembly GCF_030020395.1 of Manis pentadactyla. Taxonomy (NCBI): domain Eukaryota; kingdom Metazoa; phylum Chordata; class Mammalia; order Pholidota; family Manidae; genus Manis; species Manis pentadactyla. The sequence continues at coordinate 393,544 of NW_026644634.1, forward strand.
TTCTTTCTCCCCACAATTATCCCTCCCTTCAGACTCACCTTGCCTAGTCCTTTATCCTTTGGTAACTTTTACTGAACTCTCGGGTTCTGTGAGTCTGCTGCTGTTTTTTTCCTTCAGTTTTTCTTTGTTTTTATACTACAAACATGAGTGAAATCACTTGGTTCTTGTCTATCTCCGCCTAGCCTATTTCTCAGAACATACTATTGTCTAGCTCCATGCACGTCATTGCAAACGGTAGTATTTGTTTTCTTCTTAAGGCTGCTTACTGCAATTTTAAACTGGATTTCATTGTTCCTTTTTGTTGTAGTTTAGCTATGTTATTCATCATTCAACTCCTGTTTATGAACAATAGCTTTCTGTCAATCGATATGTATCTGTATCTATCTATCTAATGGTCTGTCTGTCTATCTATGTATCTCTGTATGTATGTATCTATGTATCTATGGATCTATCTATCTATCTGTCTTCCTATCATCTATCTATGATGTCTATCATCTTTCAATCTATGTACCTATCTATCTATCTTTCATCTGTCATCTCTCTACCTACCTGTCTATGAATTAATCTTTTTTTTGCGTCCCATCTATCCTTATGTACAGAACAGTTAACATCATACCCTATGACTCTTCCCTACATAATGCTTCCAGAAATCTTTCAAGTTAACTAAGCCATAATTAGAGCACTGAGCTCACCGATACACTTTCAGGTAGTGTCAGCCGCGTGTGCTTACAAAACCAGTAAATGAAGCTGAAAGGACTTGAACCCATATCTCTGTCCTCTGTCCTCTTATACTTCCTGCTCGCTTGGTGACTTTATTTAGCCACATTCAGTGAGTAAGTGATCCCTGAAGACCACAAGTATCCTTCGTCTGGTCCGGTTGTCGACAGAAAAGTGTACTTGGTCCTTTGCACACCACCATGTTTGAGGGACATCGGCGTGATCACTGCTGATAGGTGCAGGGACAAATATAAAGGAACACCTATTTCTGGACATGAGCAGTTGGGAACAAAGAGTGTGTTGTGGAGTGAAGTGTTTACTTGAGGGTCCAAACTTCCCTCCTTAGGTGGCTATTACTTCTTTACATTCGTGGACATCATAAAAAGCAATGATTTTAAAAGCCCAGACGCATATTGTTACAGCAATTCATTTGTTGAGGTGAGAGGAAATGAGAAGGAACTTGCTGCACCACTAAATCTATGCCTGAGCACTGCTGAAATCAAACAAAAAGAATTCACGGTGGCTCGATAGGGCTATTTTCTACTGACTCTCTCTGGGGACTCAAACAGGATCCATTTGTTTGTTTGTTTCTCAGTTTCACTTGTATAGGGTACCTGTCCCCGCCCCTTCAGCTTGTAGTTTGTCTGTGTCCTTGGATCTCAAGTGAGTCTCCAGTAAGGGAGCACGTAGATGGTCTTGAGTTTTCATCAGTTCTTCTAACCCTGTGTCTTTTGATTGGAGCACTCAAAGCCTGTACTTTTATTCTGATATTTGAGAGCTCTGCTCTTACTGCACTTTGAAATTTTTTTTGTTCTCATTAATATACAATCAGATACAGAACATTATGTTGTCCAGTCTACCCCCTTCACCATGTCCCCCCCAAATCCCAGTTTCAGTCGCTGTCCGTCAGCATGTACTAAGATGCTGTAGAATCACTACATGTCTTATCTGTGTTGTACAGCCCTACCCATGACCTTCCACCCTTCATATATACCTGCTAATCCTAATGCCCCCATTCTTTTTCCCCGCCCTTAGTACTCCCTTCCCACAAACTCTCCCCTGTCCCTTTCTCTTTGGTAACTGTTAGTCCACTCTCGGGTTCTGTGAGTCTGTTGCTGTCTTTTCCTTCAGTTTTTCTTTGTTATCATACTCCACACATGAATGAAATCATTTGGTACATGTATTTCTCCGCCTGGCCTATTTGACTGAGCCTAATACCCTCTACCTCCATCCACGTTATTGCAAATGATAGGATTTGTTTTCTTCTTATAGCTCCTTACAGCACTTTTTAAATTGTATTTCATTCTTCTTTTTTGTTTGTAGTTTCGCTATGTGCTTTCACCATTGCTCTCCTGGTAATGAGCAGTAGCTTTGTGTTAATCGATATGTACCTATATCTATCTATCTGTCTGTCTATCAATTTATCAATCAATCGAACAATTATCTTTTCGTCTGCCCATCTGTCCTTGTGTACAGAATAGGTACCATATATCCTATATCGCTTTCCTACTCGATGCTTCCAAAAATCCTTCAAAATATCTAGGCTGTAGGGAGAGCACTGGATTTACCGAGACACTTGCTGGTCGAGTCGGTCGCGTGTAGCTACAAAACCAGGAAATGGTTGTGCCGGGACTTGAACCCGTTTCTCTATCCTCGGTCCTCTTTCATCTCCTTCTAACTTGCTGTCTGTATTTAGCCACAATCATGGACTAAGTGCTCCCTGAAGACCACAAGTATCATTCCTCTGGGCCTGTTGTCAACGGTAAAGTAAACTTGTTGCTTTTCTCACCACCATGTTTGAAGGACATCAGCGTGATCACCGCCGATAGGATGGAGGGTCAAATAAAAAGGAACACCAATTTCTAGACAGGAGCAGTTGGGAGCTAAGAGTGTATTGTGGAGTGACGTGTTTATTTGAGTGTCCAAAATTCCCTCTTTAGGTGGTTATTAGATCTTCACATTCGTGAACATCATAAAACCCACAGATTTCAAAGGCCCAGATGTTTATTATTACAGCCACTAGGTTGTTGAGTTGAGATAAAATGAGAAGTATGTTGCTGCACCACTAAATCTATGGCTGGGAACTGCTGATACCAAACAAAAAGAATTCACGGTGGCCAGAGAGGGCTATTTTCTGCTGACTGTCTCAGGGGACTCAAACAGAATCCATTTGTTTGATTGTTTGTTTTTCAGTTTCACTCGTGTATGGTACTTGTCCACACACCTTCTTCTTGTAGATTGTCTGTGTCCTTGGATCTCAAGTGTGTCTCCTGTAAGTAAGCACATAGGTGTCTTGAGATTTCATCCCTTCTTTTAACCCTGTGTCTTTTTTTTGCAGCACTCAGAGCCTGACCTTTTATTCTGATGATTCAGAACTCTGCACTTATTGCACTTAAATAATTTTTTTATCATTAATCTACAATCACGTGAAGAACTTTATGTATACTATGCGCCCCCCTTCACCAAGTCCCCCTGAAAAACCTCTTCATTCCCTGTCGATCAGCGTAGTTGTATGCTGTAGACCCCTTCACCATTTCCCCCCCCACGGACCCCGTTACAGTCGCTATCCATCAGTGAGTAGTAAGATGCTATATGATCTGTACTAGTCTTCTCTGTGTTGTACAGTACTCCCATGCTCACCCGACCCCACGCATTATACATGCTAATCCTTATGCCCCCATTCTTCCTCCCCACACTTATCCCTCCCTTCAGTCCCACCCTGCCCAGTCCTTTTTCCTTTGGTAATTTTTACTGAACTCTCTGGTTCTGTGAGACAGCTGCTGTTTTTTTCCTTCAGTTTTTCTTTGTTGTTATACTGCACATTTGAGTGAAATCACTTGGTACTTGTCTTTCTCCGCCTGGCCCTTTTCTCTGAACATACTACCGTCTAGCTCCATGCACGTCATCTCAAACGGTAGTAATTGTTTTTTTTCTTAAGGCTGCTTACTTCACTTTTTAAACTGGATTTCATTCTTCCTTTTTGTTTGCATTTTAGCTATGTTGTTCACTATTCAACTCCTGTTTATGAACAATAGCTTTGTGTCAATTGATATATATCTGTATCTATCTATCTAACGGTCTGTCTATGTATGTATGTATGTATGTATGTATATATGTATGTATGTATGTATCTATGGATCTATCTATCTATCTATCTTCCTATCATGTATCTACAATGTCTTTCATCTATCAATCTATATACCTATCTATCTATCTTTCATCTGTCTTCTGTCTACCTATCTATCTATGAATCAATCATCTTTTTGTCTGCCCATCTATCCTTATGTACAGAACAGTTAACAACATAGCCTATGTCTCTTCCCTACATTATGCTACCAGAAATCTTGCAAGGTAACTAAGCCATAAGGAGAGCACTGTGTTCACCGATACACTTTCAGGTAGAGTCAGCCGCGTGTGCTTACAAAAGCAGTAAATGGAAGTGAAAGGACTTGAACCCGTTTCTCTGTCCTCTGTCCTCTTATAATTCCAGCTCGCTTGGTGACTTTATTTAGCCACATTCAGTGAGTAAGTGATCCCTGAAGACCACAAGTATCCTTCGTCTAGGCCTGTTGTCGACAGAAAAGTTTACTTGGTTGTTTGCACACCACCATGTTTGAGGGACATCGGCGTGATCACTGCTGATAGGTGGAGGGACAAATATAAAGGAACACCTATTTCTGGACAGGAGCAGTTGGGAACAAAGTGTGTGTCGTGGAGTGAAGTGTTTATGTGAGGGTCCAAACTTCCCTCTTTAGGTGGTTATTACTTCTTTACATTCGTGAACATCATAAAAAGAAATTATTTTAGAAGTCCAGACGCATATTAATACAGCAATTCATTTGTTGAGGTGAGAGGAAATGAGAAAGAAGTTGCCTCACCACTAAATCTATGCCTGAGCACTGCTGAAACCAAACAAAAAGAATTCAAGGTGGCAAATTGAGCTATTTTCTACTGACTCTCTCTGGGTACTCAAACAGAATCCATTTATTTGTTTGTTTCTCAGTTTTACTTGTATAGGGTACCTGTCCCGGCCCCTTCGGCTTGTAATTTTTCTGTGTCCTTGGATCTCAAGTGACTCTCCTTTAAGGGAGCCCTTAAATGATCTTGACTGTAAGATAACTTTGTTTAGTCTGATGCTTTCCTATCTACCTACCTACCTATCTCTTTATCTATCTTTGTAATGTATCTACCTATCTACCTATCTGTCATCTGTCTATGTTTTACATCTATCTACTGTCATCTGTGTGTCAGTCTAATTATTCTATCATCTATATGTGTGCATGTCAATCCTGTCTGTGTATCTGTCATCTGTCTATGCATCTGTTTTCTCACTTTTGTCATCGATCTGTCACTAGGTGCACTTTGATCCCTCTGTGTCCTTCTCAGTCTCAATTCCTTGTGTTTTTTTTATGTGAGTTAGCTGTGTGTTTGTGTATTGAGAGGAGTGGCCTTGGGTGAGAACTTCTCCTGTCTAGGTGGCACGAGTCTGCTGGGTGTGGAAGGTTTGTTTGACGTGCTGGGCTCTTGAAACTGTGCAGGCCAAGGCCATCCGGCCTTCTGACCCTGGGCCTTTCCTGCTCTGGCGGCTGCGTGATCTGTGAGGCATATCTGAAGTCCCACGCAGGGAGCACCCTGGCTGTCCTGCGGAGTCCGAGGCAGGTGCATGCCGAGTTGTAGGTCTTTTTGCCTGTGCACCGATGTTACCTAGGCCGCCCTGCTTGTTGGTCCATCTCAAGAGAGCATGTGTGTAATCACTGGTTAAGGGAACTGACCTTTGGTGACACGTGGGACACTTGTGCTCCAGTGGCACATGGGCTTGCTGATGTGACAGGCCAGGTAGCTTGTGGGGAAACTGCTCCCCTCTGCAGTCAAGGTGGGGTAGGAGTTTCAGTGCATTTAGGCATTTAGATGTGAGAGAGGTCTATCTGAAATGGAATACTAGCGTTGAGAGCTATGTTTCCATTCGTATGAAAAGGGCGCTGAGCATAAAGTGTTGGGTGATGGTGGCAGGAATTCTAGGAATGTTTATGTCCCCGCACTTATTTATTTTCTGTTAAGGGAGGTGATTCTGAAGTAACTTTTTACTCACGGATGAAGGTGGTGCATAAGGTCATCCCATGTCAGCCATGGTGAGATGAAGTGCTGTAGTGGATTTAAAGCCTGTACACCTTGGCCTGATACATAGGAGTCACCGTGGGAGCTCTTTGCTGCTCTCCTGTCCTGGCTTATTACCTTAGCTAACTTGATGGTTCAGAGTGGTCCCAGCAACATTTCCATCGAGATCTTTCTAAAATTCCCTAGAAGCACTTGGCAAAGATATCCCCAGAGGGTAGTGGATAATTTTACTCTTTCTGGTCATAGTTTGCAAGACGTTTGCCCTATCCTGCGTTCCTTTGTTACATTTGCATCTCCTGTGATTTTTAGACCGATAGGGGCAGTGGTGTACACACACACACGCACACGCACAGACACACACACACACACACACACACATGACTGAGAGTTATCGGAGACCCCAGTTATTGGAAACTGCAGCCCACACTTTAAAAAAGAAACGTGCATAAGTTGTGCTCCTGGTGTTCCCCCCATAGAGAATAGACTTCAAAATGCAGAGGTTGTTGGACACAGATACCTATGCAGACACCTAAGCACAGATATCTATGCATATTCTCTCTCCATCCATCCTCTAAGTATATCTCTCTTTACCTACATATCTGTTTAGTCTACTCAAGCTGATTACCAGAGTGTCATTTAGAGGGGGCTTCATCCATAGACACTGATTTCTCCCCATTCTGGAAGCAGAATTCCAAGACCAAGGCAGTTTCAATTCCTGAGGAGGTCCCTTCCTCTGGCTTGCATACAGCCACATCCCTGCTGTGTCCTCACAGGGTCGGGGGAGAATGCTCTGTCTTATGACCCTCTTAATAGGACTGATTGCGTAATGGCAGCTCCACCCACAACCTCATGATATCTTCCGAACTTAATTACCTCCAAAGGCCCCACCTCCACATACCATGAGAGTGTGGGTTAGGGTTTCAACCCTGACTCAATTCAAATATGAACGTTGTGGGTTTGTGTGTGTGTGTGTTTGTGTGGTGGGGCAGGGCTTTAGGAGGAGCGGAAGATGGTGAATTGAGGGACCAAAAATTCAGTCCATAACTCTGTATCTATCGTCTATCTCTTGTCTATCTAATCTATCGATATCTATCATCTATCTGTCTAATCTTACCTACCTATATCATCTATCCTATCTAGTCTATCATCTGTCATCTATATATATCTTATCTGTCTGTCATCATTCAATATATTCATCTAATCTATGAATATCTATCATCTATCTAATGTATCTATTTCTAATCTATCATCTGTCACCTGTCATCTATCTGTCATGTACCTGTCGTCACCTTTTTGTCTACCCATCTATCCTTATGTACAGAACAGTGTAAGATAATTCTAGCTGAAATAAGCAGGTGAAGAGAGGCAACTAAGTTCCCGGTAGTTTATATGAATGCAAACACCCGGGTGAGATTTCCCTAGTCTATAGAAATGGAGGCTGGGGAATTCACACGTAAGTAGACAGGGAGCGAGATTTTAAAGAGGTAGGGGGAGGCATAGCTTAGATTTACAGCAATGCGTGGTTTGGCTAGCCCAAGGCATATTTTTCAGTTTGGGACGGGGCAACAGCCAGGAACTTCAGCACATTATCAGTGTCCCATGTGGGAGGGGGCAGCAGCTGGAGACATTGGCACATTGTCAGTGTCCGTCGTGCTTGCTCCTCCCATCAGTGACCCCAGCCTTACAGTTAACAACACGGCTATCTACCATGGCTATCCATCCATCCATCCATCCGTCCGTCTGTCCATCCATCCATCCATCCATCCATCCATCCATCCATCCTCCATCCTCCATCCTCCATCCTCCATCATCTATCTATCTGTGCTATCTATCATCATTTTTGTCTACCCATCTATCCTTACGTACAGAACAGTTCACAAGATGGCTTATATGTCACTTCCCTACTTATGTTTCCAAAAGCCTGAAAGGTAACTCGGCCCTAGAGACAGACAGCACTAGGTTCATGGAGACATTTGAACGTCGAGTCAACAGCATGTTTCTACAAAACTATTAAATGGTGGTGCGGGGGCCTAGTCTGGGGCTGGGGGCCTTTGTATGAGCCTTTTCCGAGGGCGTTGGAGTGCCCATCGGGTCCGAGGCTCACTTATGGACAGGGGCGTGGCCGTCGTATGTGCCTCCCACAGCATCGTATGGGTCCAGATGAGACCAGATGATGACTGCCCTTGCGTTGCTTGTCTGGGGTGCACAGTAGGCCAGCGGTGCTGCTGCCCATGACCTCGTGCGTGGCCGGGGCGGGCACAAAGATGATAGCCAGCGATGGTGGCGTCGTGTCCATCATTTCGTCCTGAGCGTCAGAGCCAGCCATTGGGCCGGTGCTTGTGCTGCCCAAGGCCTTGTCTGTAGGCTGACTCTTTATGGCGGTTTTGCAGAGGCAGGACACCACGAGGCGGGCTGGTAGTGGTGCCCGTGTGCCCTGAAGAGGAGGTGCTCGTCTAGGTGGTCTCTCTCCAGCATCTGCTGAGAGACTAGGATGGTCCAGAGGCCCAGGACTGCTCCCCGTGGAAGTGGGAACTCTGCTGTGAAAATTGGGAAATGCCAGCTGCTAAAGGCACAGGATCCCGGTGGAACAGCCTGTGACCAGGGCAGCGGGCAGGTGCAGGGTGCTCCCAGGCAGGAGGGGTAGGGGGCAGCGACCCGGGGACGGGAAGGATCAGCGGGTGAAGAAGGTGGTGCTGGGCAGTCGGCGGGCATTGTGCGGTACGAAACTTAGTAAGGATGAAACTGTGCACACGGAAAAATTGGTTATGGCGTGCGTCAAACGATCCGAGGAAATTGTGTGAAGCTACGGAGAGGGTCTCCTTTGCCACTAACTCTTTCTCAGGCCTAGCACACACTGAGCTGAACAGCTATGGTGAGCAATGTATGTATATCAGCCAGGGGACGCATCACAAAGTGGCCTGGGCCACTGTGACATCACCCAGGGGCCGCATCACCACGTCCCCATTGCCTTAAGTACACCAGCCCCGCCCAGAGGAGACCCTAGTCCAAGGCCACGGTGAGACCCCAAGGCCAACCACCGTAGTATCCCTAGCCCACGGGACTGCCCACTGAGGGTCGTGCAGATGTTTAGACCAATGAGGCCACCATGGGTCCGTCGAAGGCTGCAGTGCCCTCGTCTGTCACAGCTTAGCCCGTCTGGGTGCTGGCTATGCATGGGCTCAGCATCTGGGGCACGGTGTGCATCAACTGCCTTGCCACCCCTGCACCCCCCATGATCCCGGAGGCAAGGGCCTGCACACAGCCAGGCACGGAGGCACCCAGATGCTGTCCGGGGAACGGCCCGCCCTTTCCCGGGCCTTCCCAGCTTCTCTGGGACTCCTGGAGCCAGGCATGCCTTCTCGGCCATGGCCAGCCAGGCGAACGGGTCTTAGCATAGCCACATCCAGCATTCTGACTGGGATCGGCCGCCCAGATTTTCTCTCTGATCTAGCTTTGGTGGCCTGTGTCTTGTACGTGAATAATACAACACAGTAAACTGGGAAAAACTTTTTATTTTTAAAATGCTTCTCCTTTAGACTCTTGCTCTCAATGGTGTCGCCATTCTTGCCCATCAGCCAAGCTGGATGCTAGCGGGGCAACCTCGCCTCCTCTCAGCAGTCAGCCTGTCCATTCCCGATCCTGAATCTTCATCCTTTATGTTATAACCTGTGGAGCTCGTGTCCCATGTCAGTAACCCTGCTTCTGGTTTCTCAGGTCTTTCCTGGTGCACCTAGGCCCTGCTTGTTCACTGCTTCACTGTGGAAGTACTGACATTGTTACAGAATAAAATTTGAAATTCTCCAGCCCCAACTCACGGTCTGACCTTCACTTTGTCTACATCTCCATCCCTATGAGCCAAGCTCCCTGCTCCTTGAAAAGATCCTGTCTTGTGCCTTTTTGTCTCTGAATTATTTCCTCTGGGGGTTCCCACCTCTTGCTTCTGGTTTTTAAGACAGTTCACCCCAGCAGAAGAACAAGGATCGTTGAAGACCCACCTCTCTAGTCACCTCCTCTTCTAGGCTACCGTGCATTCTCACTTAGGCGTGCCCTCCTCTCCCTTCTCTGTACTTGGTGAGGACCTCTCTTATGAAATGTGAGTGTGTCAGCTCGTGCACATCAATCTTCATGTCACGGGATCTGTTGAACAGTGGTGACAGTGAATGACTGGACTCGGCTTCAGAGCTCAGCTTCCCGTTCAGTGATACCTTGTGCCGCTCGCTCGTCCGCCAACCGTTCATTATGTTCCAAACCGTGCAAACGTAAATGCGGGTGAGATGCCACTGACGACCCCTCAGTCCCCGCTGTGTATGCCTCTGGGTGCTTAGGGAGAGCCACAGCGAGCCGAGCCCACGAACTTATCTTTAATGGCGATGAGCACAGAGAGTGTGGGGCAAGCCCCAGCTGATGCTGCTGTTGCTGTGATGACTCCTCTCCCTGGCCCAGTGGGGGTAAGATTCCAGATCTCTTCTTGTTCTCTGCCTGTCCTTGCTCTGTAGTGGTGCAGTTTTGTTGTATGGGGGCGGCTTCTTTCGTGTCTTTGAAGGAAATAAGTACAGGTCTCAGAAGTCCCTTGTGTCAGTTTTCATTGTACTGTACGGTCTTCTATGCCTATGTCTTTGGGTTTTCTCCCGCTGCTACTGCTTTTCCTCTGAGAGGACCTGTACCACAGTCCTGTTGTAGACAGAAGAGTAAATTTGGTGCTTTGCTCACCACCATGTTTGAGGGACATCGGTGTCACCACTGATAGGAGGAGGGACAGGTAAAAAGGAACACCGAGTTCTAGACGGGAGCAGTTGGTAACAAATACTGTGTTGTGGAGTGACGTGTTCGTTTGAGCATCCAAACTTCCCTCAGTATCTAGTTTTTGCTTCTTTACATTCGTAAACATCATAAAATCAACTGATTTCAAAAGCCCAGATGCATATTATTACATCAATTCAGTTGTTGAGGCGAGAAAAAATGAGAAGCTTTCGCGATACCAAAGAATCTATGACTGGGCCCTGCCAAAACCAAACAGAAAGAATCCAAGGTGGCGGGAATGGCTATTTTCTACTGTCTCTCTGGGCACTCAAACAGAATCACTTTTATTTATTTACTTTCTGGTGTCAGTAATGTACAATTACATGGCAACATTATGGTTGCTAGACTCCCCCTCCTCCCCCCTCCAACCCATTATCAATTCTGCTATCCACACCCCATTACAGTCGCTGTCCATCAATATAGTTAGATGCTATAGATTCACTACCTGTTTCTGTGTGTTATACTGCAATCCCCGTGGCCCCCCATGCCCTACATTATGTGTGCGGATCGTAATGCCCCCTTTACCCCCTTATCCCTCTGTTCACACCCGTTCTCCCAGTCCCTTTCCCTTTGGTAACTGTTAGACCATTCTTGGGTTCGGTGAGTCTGCTGCTCTTTTTAATTTCTAATTTGCTTTGTTCTCATACCTCACATAGGAGTGAAATCCTTGGATACTTGTCTTTCACCAGCTGGCTTATTTCACTGAGCATAACACCCTCTAGCTCTGTCCGTGTTGTTGGAAATGGTGGGAGGATTTGTTTTCATCATATGGCTGAATGATATTATATAGTGTGTATGTACGAAATCTTTATCCATTCACCTCCTGATGGACACTAAGGTTGCTTCCATTTCTTGGGTATTGTAAAGAGTGCTGTGATCAACATAGGGGTGCATCTGTCCCTTTCAAACTGGGCTCTTGCACTCTTAGGGTAAATTCCTTTTAGAAGAATTCCTGGGTCAAATGGTATTTCTGTTCTATGTTTATGTGGGGTACCTCCATACTGCTTTCCACAATGGTTGAGCTGACTGACATTCCCACCAGCACTGTAGGAGGGTTCCCCTTTCTCGACACCCTTGCCCACATCTGTTGTTGTCTGTCTTTTGGGTGGTGGCCATCCTAACTGGTGTGAGGTGATACCCCATTGTGGTTTTAATGTGCATTTCTCTGATGGTTAGCTATGTGGAGCGTCTTTTCATGTGCCTGTCGGAAACCTGAAATTGCTTCTGTGGAGAAGTGTCTGTTCAGATCCTATGCCCATTTTGTAATTGAATTCATTTGCTTTTTGTGTGTTGAGGTTCGTGAGCTCTTGATATATGTTTTCAATGGAAACGCCTTATCAAATATTGCATCAGTGAATATATTCTCCCATACTAAAGGGTGTCTTTTGGTTCTACTGATTGTGGTTAAACAGAATCTTACTAAACCCCATACCACTTCACTCCAAATCTGACTAATTATTCTTTTTTTCCAGATCACCAAAGAGCCGAGAAAACTGGAACCATGAGGAGAAGCTGTGATGCAGGAACATCTAGCGTAAAACTGAGAGGTGAGGTGGTGTTTAGACTGGTAGGTTGTATCTTACCATGTACTGCTTTCAAGGGTCTTAGGTAAAAAATATTGCCAAGGAGTTGAAGACAGGGGTTTTGACGTCACCTGGTATCGGTGGAGCCACGTAGCCTCTAGCCATTGATGGGTAGGCTTGCATGCGGCACTGTTGTCTTTCCTGCGGTGTTAGACGAGCGGCGTCCCCCATATGCAGTTCAGTCAGAGCCCATGTGGGACTGTCCTGACATAGGCTGGGTGGACCCGAGAGCTGTGCTGTTCCTGCTCAGTTGTCGCAGCACACCTCTCAGAACATGGCTTCAGCAGCGCTCCCGGGAGGGATAGAGAGAGAGAAAGAGAGACAGAGACAGAGAGACAGAGAGAGAGAGAATAGCACTCCAGAGACAGTGAAGGTTTTATTTTCTGTAGCTCCCTGAGCATGCTCCTGATGTTTATTTTGAGACCTCATTCTCAGGACGATTGATTCGAGTCCAGTTACGAGGTTCCTTTGAAGTTTCATATTTGTAGGTGGCGCCATTTAGCTCCCAGAAGCGTTACTCTCTGGGGATGCTCAGCCCTTGGGGGGATGGCAGGGGTCCCAGGGGAGCGGTGCCAGTGCGCACCCCTGCCGGGAGTAAAGAGGTCTTTCCTGCTTCCCGGTCGCAGTGCCTGTCTCCACTGCCAGGGCCAGTTTGCGGAGCACACAGGGAGAAGCTACTGTAGGTGGGGGCGGCCGTTTTGCAGGCTTGTGCTGGTTGTGATGTAGTCCGTGTACCAGTCACATCACGGTAAGGGGCCTCGGAGTTGCGAGGCCAGCCGGGGGGATGGAGCACCCGGAATTCCTGAAAAACTCCCCACCTGCCGGGCAGAGTGCACCTGTTCAGTTTGGCGCACCTGTCCTTTCTCCTGAGCGGCAAGCCCTGTGGAAGCCATGCCCCTTTAGCAGTTCTCTCGCTGTTAGGAAGTCTCTCAGACTGTCTGCCATTTTTTTGTCCCACAGCCGCCAGTTGTGGATCCCTGTGTTTTCCCACATGTGGCTGGAATCTCAAGTCTCTCGAAGTCTTCCGCCTGTCTTTTCTTTCCATCCCCACCGATCCTCCAGAGCACAGTACATTTACGGTAGGTTCATGCTCCCAGAGCACTTCTCCAGGACTGTACGTCACACTTCTCCTTGAGGTGACAGCCTGCCAAAGCAGCGTTCTTCCCTGCTGCTCTTCCAGGATTTGGTGTAGTTGTTCTATTTCCATATAGTACGTATGTATATGGTTTTGGTTTTGGGAGGAGGATTCCGCCTCCCCTCTCACGTGAGCCGTCATCTTCAAACCCTTCAGCATATCTTTTTTTTTTGTCAGTTTCACTTGTCTAGGGTACCTGTCCCCACCACCTCAATTTGTAGATTGTCTTCTTCCTTGGATCCCAAGTGAGTCTCCTGTAAGGGAGCACGTAGGTGTTCTTGAGTTTTCATCCATTCTTTTAACCATGTGTCTTTTGATTGGAGCACTCAGATCGTGTCCCTTTATACTGACAATTGAGAGCTGTGTACTTATTGCACTTAAAAAATTTTTTTGTTATCATTAATCTACAATCACGTGAAGAACATTATGATCACCAAGTACACCAAATTCCCCCGAAAACCCCGCTACAGTCGCTGTCCATCAGCATAGTTGGATGCTGTAGACCCCTTCACCTTGTCCCCCCACACACACAGTTAGGGTTGCTGTCTGTCAGCGTGTAGTAAGATGCTATAAAATCACTACTTGTCTTCTCAGTGTTGTACAGCCGTCCCCATGCTCCCCCCACGCCACACATTATATATGCTTATCCAAATGCCCATTCCCTTTCTCCCCGCCCTTATCCCTCCTTTCCCACGCACCCTGCCCAGTCCCTTTCCCTTTGGTAACAGTTAGTCCACTCTCGGGTTCTGTGTGTCTGCTGCTGTTTTTTTCCTTGAGCTTTTCTTTGTTGTTATACTCCACACATGAGTGACATCATTTACTACTTGTCTTTCTCTGCCTTGCCTATTTCACTGAGCATAATACCGTCTAGCTCCATCCACTTTGTTGCAAATGGTAGGATTTGTTTTATTCTTAAGGCTGCTTACTGCACTTTTTAAACTAGATATCTGTCTTCTCTTTTGTCTGTAGTTTCGCTATGTGCTTTCACCATTGCTCTGTTGGTTATGAGCAACAGCTTTGTGTCAGTTGATATGTACCTATATCTATCTATCTGTCTGTTGATCTATCTATCTATCTATTTATCTATCTATCTATCATCTATCTATCTATCTATCTGTCTATCAAACAATCAATCATCTATTTATATGCCCGTCTGAGCTTGTGTACAGGGCAGTTAACAACACAGCCTATGTCACTTCCCTACATTATGCTTCCCAAATCTTACATGGTAACTAGGCCGTTTGGAGAGCACTGGGTTCACGGAGAATCTTGCAGGTCAAGTCAACCACTTGTACCTACAAAACTAGGAAATAGTGGTGCAGGGACTTGAACTTGTGTCTCTATCCTCTTTTATCTTCTTCTCACATGCTGACTGTATTTAGCCACATTCATTGACTAAGTACTCCCTGAAGACCACAAGTATTGTTCCTCTGGGCCTGTTGTCTACAGAAAGTAAACTTGGTGCTTTGCTCACAAAGATGTTTGAGGGACATCGGCATGATCACCACTGATAGGAGGGAGGGACAAATAAAAAGGAACACCAATTTCTAGACAGGTGCAGTGGGGAAAATAGAGTGTGTTGTGGAGTGACGTGTTTATTTGAGTGTCCAAACTTCCCTCTTTAACTGGTTATTACTTTTTTACATTCGTGAACATCATAAAAACCACTGATTTCAAAGACCCAGACGCACACTATTACAGTAATTCAGTTGTTGAAGTGAGAAGAAATGAGAAGGACGTTGCTGCACCACTAAATCATGGCTGCGCACTGCTGAAACCAAATAAATATAATTCATGGTGGCCAGATAGGGCTATTTCCTACTGACTGTCTCTGGGGACTCAAACAGAATCCATTTGTTTGATTGTTTCTTTTTCACTTTCACTTGTGTAGGGTACCTATACCCACCCATTCGGCATGAAGTTTTTCTGTGTCCTTGGATCTCAAGTGAGTCTGCTGTAAGGGAGCACATAGGTGGTCTTGAGTTTTCATCCCTTCTTCTAAAACTGTGTCTTTTGATTGGAGCATTCAAAGCCTGTCCTTTTATTCTGATGATTCAGAGCTGTGCCGTTACTGCACTTAAAAACTTTTTTTTGTTATCATTAATCTACAATAACGTGAAGAACATTATGTTTACTAGGCTCCCCTCTTCACCAAGTACCCCCCTAAAACCTCTTACAGTTGCTGTCCATCAGCGTAGTTGGATGCTGTAGACTCCTTCTCCATGTCCCCCCACACACAACCCATTACAGTTGCTCTCCATCAGCGTGTAGTAAGATGCTGTAAAATCTCTACTTGTCTTCTCTGTGTTGTACAGCCATGCCCATGACCCACAGAACCCACACATTATGCATGCTAAACCTTATGCCCCTTAACTTTCTCTCCGCCCTTATCCCTCCCTTCCCACCCACCCTACAAAGTCACTCTCCCTTTAGTAACTGTTAGTCCACTCTCCGGTTCAGTGAGTCTACTGATGATTTTTTCCTTCAGTTTTTCTTTGTTGTTATACTCCACACAAGAGTGAAATTATTTGGTACTTGTGTTTCTCTGCCTGGCCTATTTCACTGAGCATACTACCGTTTAGCTCCATCCATGTCATAGCAAATGGAAGGATTTGTTTTCTTCTTATGGCTGCTTACTGTACTTTTTAAACTGGATTTCATTCTTCCATTTGTTTGTAGTTTCGCTATGTGCTTTCACCATTGATCTCCTGGTTATGAGCAATAGTTTTTTGTTAATCGATATGTATTTTTATCTGTCTATCTGTCTGTCTATCTGTCCATCTATGTATCTATATATCTATCTTTATATCCTTCTCTCTTTCTATCTATATAACTATCTATTTTTATATCATCTAACTATCTATCTATGTATGTATCTATCTATCTATCTATCATCTATCATCTATCATCTCTCTATCTATCTATGAATCAATCATCTTTTTGTCTACCTATCTATCCTTATGTACAGAACAGTTGACAACATGGCCTACGTCTCTTCCCAACATTATAGTTCCAAAAATCTTGCAAGGTTACTAGGCGTAGTTAGAGCACTGATATCTCTGAGACACTTACAGGTCGAGTCAGCGGCGTGTGCTTATAAAAAAAGTAAATGGTGGTGCAGGGACATGAACCCGTATCTCTGTCCTCTGTCCTCTTTTACCTCCTTCTCACTTGCTGAATGTATTTAGCCTCCTTCATTGCCTAAGGCCTCCCTGAAGACCACAAGTATCCTTCCTCTGGGCCTGTTGTAGACCGAAAAGTATACTTGGTGCTTTGCTCACCACCATGTTTGAGGGACATCGGCGTGATCAATGCTGATAGGAGGAGGAACAAATTAAAAGGAACACCTATTTCTCCACAGGAGTAGTTGGGAACAAAGAGTGTGTTGTGGAATGACGTGTTTATTTGGGTGTCCAAACTTCCCTCTTTAGGTGGTTATTACTTCTTTACATTCGTGAACATCATAAAATGCACTGATTTCAAAAGCCCAGACGCATATTATTATAGCATTTCAGTTGTTGAGGTGAGAAAAAATGAGAAGGACGTTGCTGTACCACTAAATCTATGGCTGGGCACTGCTGAAACCAAACAAAAAGAATTCACCGTGGCTAGGTAGAGCTATTTTTTACTGACTGTCTCAGGGGACTCAAACAGAATCCATTTGTTTGTTTGTTTCTCTGTTTCACTTGTGTAGGATACCTGTCCCTGCCTCTTCAGCTTGTAGTTTGTCTGTGTCCTTGGATCTCAAGTGAGTCTCCTGTAAGGGAGCACATAGATTGTCTTGAGTGAAAGATAGCTTTGTTTAGCATGATGTTTTCCTATCTTCCTACCTACCTATCTCTTTATCTATCTGTGTAATCTATCTACCTGTCTATCTGACTGTCGTTTATCTATCTATGATCTATCATCTATCTACTATCATCTGTGTATCTATCTAATTTATCTATCATCCATATGTATGTATATCTGTTCAATCTATGTATCAAACATCTGTCTATGTATCTGTTTTCTCACTTTTGTCAACGTTCTGTCACTAGGTGCACTTTGCTTCCTCTGTGTCCTTCTCAGTCTCACTTCCATGTGTTTGTTTATGTGAGTTAGCTGTGTGTTTGGGTCTTGAGAGGAGTGGCCTTGGGTGCGAACTTCTGTGTAGGTGGCACTAGTCTGCTGGGTGTGGATGGTGTGGTTGGCCGGCTGGTCTCTTGAACTTGTGCGGGCCAGGGCCCTCCGGATTCTCTGCCCCTGGGCCATTCCTGTTGTGGTGGCGGCGTGAGCTGCGGGCATATGCAAGGCCCCACGCAGGGAGCACCGTTGCTGGCCTTCGGGTTCCGAGGTAGGTGCATGCCCAGTAGTATGTCTTTTTGCCTGTGCACCGATGTCACCTCGGCGGCCCTCCTTGTTGGCCCATCTCCAAAGAGCATGCGTGTAGTCATTGGTTAAGGGAACTGCCTTTTGGTGACACGCGTGGCTCTTGTGGGAAAGTGGCCCATGGGCTTGCTGAGGTGGCAGGCCAGCTAGCTTGTGGGGAAACTGCTCCCCACTGCTGTCAAGGTGGAGGTTGAGTTTCCATGCATTTAGGCATTTAGATGTGAGTGAGGTCTATTTGTAATGGAATAGTAGCGTTGAGAGCTATGTTTCCGTTCATATTTAAAGGGCACTGAGCATAAAGAGTTGGGTGATGGTGGCAGGAATTCTAGGAATGTTTATGTCCCCACACGTATTTATTTTCTGTTAAGGGAGGTGATTCTGAAGTAACTGTTTACTCACAGATGAAGGTGTTGCATAAGTTCATCCCACGTCATCCATGGTGTGATGAAGTGGTGTAGTAGAATTAAAGCCTGTACACGTTGTCCTGATACATAGGGGACACACCAAAGGCGCTCTTTGCTGCTCTCCTATCCTGGCTTGTTACCATAACTAACTTGATGGTTCAGAGTGGTCCCAGCAATATTTCCAGAAATATCTTTCTAAAATTGCATAGAAACACTTGGCAAAGATATCCCCAGAGGCTAGTGGAAAATTTTATTCTTTCTGGTCAGTGTTTGCAAGATGTTTGCCCTATCCTGCATTCCTTTGTTTCTTTTGCCTCTCCTGTGATTGTAGTCCAATAGGTGCAGTGGTGTACACACACACACGCACACGCACAGTCACACACACACGGCTGAGAGTTAACGGAGACCCCAGTTAGCGGGAACTGCAGCCGACAGTTTAAAAATGAAACGTGCAAAAGTTGTGCTCCTGGTGTTCCCCCCATACGGAGCAGACTTCAAAGTGCGGAGGTGGTTGGACACAGATACCTGTGCAGACAGCTAAGTACATAAATCTATGCATATTCTCTCTCCATCCATCGTCTAAGTGCATCTCTGTTTACCTACATATCTATGTTTGTGTACTCAAGCTGATAACCAGAGTGTCATTGAGTGGGTGTTTCATCCATAGATACTGATTTCTCGCCATTCTGGAAGCAGAAGTCCTAGACCAAGGAAGTTCAGTTCCTGGTGATGTCCCTTCTTCCTACTTGCATATGTCCGCATCCCTGCTGTGTTCTCAAAGGGTCGAGGGGAAAGCTCTGCCCTCTGTTCCTCTTAATAGCACTGATTGCATAATGGCAGCTCCACCCACACCTTCATGATATCTTCCAAACCCATTTACCTCCAAAGGCCCCACCTCCCAATACTATGTCAGTGGGGGTTAGGGCTTCAACCCTGTCTCAATTCAAATATAAACTTGTGTGTGTGTGTGTATGTGTGTGTGTGTGTGTGTGTGTGTGTGTGTGTGTGTGTGTGTGTGTGTGGTGGCGGCGGGGGTTTAGAGGAGTGGAAGATGGTGAGGTGAGGGCTCAAAAATTCAGTTCATAACTGTATCTATCTATCATCTGTCTGTCTAATCTAACCTCCCTATATCATCTATTCTATCTAGTCTATCATCTGTCATCTATATATATCTTATTTATCTGTCATCTCTGTCAATCTATTCGTCTAATCTATGAATATCTATCATCTATCTAATACATCTATTTCTTTTTTTTTGTAGATATTTACTTTTTATTGAAGGGTAGTTGACACACAGTATTACATTACATTAGTTTCAGGTGTACAACATAGTGATTTAACATATATATCCATGATAATTCTAGGTACCAGCTATCACCATACCAAGTTATTACAAAATTTTGACTCTATTCCTTATGCTATATATTACATCCCGGTTACTTATTTATTTTAAAATTGCAAGTGTGTACATTTTCTTTGGTTTGTTTGTGAGGGCATCACTCATATTTATAGATCAAATGGTTGTTAACAACAGTAAAATTCTGTGTAGGGTAATCAATGCTCAATGCACAATCATTAATCCACCCCAAGCCTAATTTTCTTCAGTCTCCAATCTTCTGAGGCATAACAAACAAGTTCTTACATGGAGAACAAATTCTTAAATAGTGAATAAGTTACATGGTGAACAGTACAAGGGCAGTCATCACAGAAACTTTTGGTTGTGCTCATGCATTATGATCTATAAACAGTCAGTTCATATATGAATACTCATTTGATATTTACACTTGATTTATATGTGAATACCACATTTCTCTCTTTATTATTATTATTTGTAATAAAATGCTGAAGTGGTAGGTACATACAAGATTAAGGTAGAAAACATAGTTTAGTGTTGTAAGAGAGCAAATATAGATGAACATGTGTGTGCCTGAAGACTATGTGTTAATCAAAGCTAGACAAGGGCAATAAAACATCCAAGTATGGAGAAGATTTCTCTCAGAATAGGGGGTGAGGTTCTAAGCCTCACCTCTGTTGAACTCCAATTTGTCACCTGATGACCCACTGCGACTGTGCCTGTCTAAGGTTGTTCCTCCCTTGAGGAATCTTACCCATCTCTGGCTAACCAGTCATCTTCTAGAGCCATACAGGGAAATGTAAATTTGGTAAGTGAGAGAGAAGCCTTATTGTTTGAAATGGTTAGCTTTTAATTTATTTGCATATTTATGCCCTGTAGCTTCTATTCCCAGCATTTGTCTTGAGGTATCTTTAACACTTGGAGGAATTATGATACTCGGTAACTTTGATATGAGGCACGAATTTTATTTAAGGATTGTAATTAGAAATTAAGAAGAAAAGCAATAGAAGTAGCAGGCAGAAGAAAACATGGGAAGATTGATTACTTCTTTGACATATCTTCTTGTAGAGTAACTTCAGCATGTATAGGTTTTAAGCTACTACTTAAATTGCGCACACAGATTTACATAATAGGAGTATAGTTACATAACCAAAGCATACCTGTAATTACCAGCCATCTCCAGTGAAACCAAGAAATCCAGTTCGGCACCTTAGGCATTTGTGAAAACTTATATATGATATGGTCGATTTTGTCCAACTGAACTTGAACAGTCAGAGAGAAATCATAGAATTTAAATAACCCATTCCTGGGGAATGTTCACATCCCTTATGTTCTTTTAACAGTAAATAGTCTGTAGTTGTAAGATTTTGGAGCGCTACAATTTGCACTTCTAATTCTTGGTTGAGTTCCAGCAGTATAGGTCCAGTCAAATTTGTTGTTTTACTTTATGCACAGGCCAGCTTAGATATCTCCTTCTTCATTCCCATGGCAAATCCAGGAACTGGTGGGATGAGGGCATTACAGCTGTAGCATCGCGTTGATCTTTATTTGGGTTTTTTGATGATCATCTTCTGGTATGAGCCTTCCAGAGAGTGCTGATGTTGGAAGTTCTTTTTCATATCGTATCTTAGTTCATTTTCAGGTTAGACCAATTAGGCCTTGATCCTCTTTATAAACACAAACAGACCTCTTGACTACACTTTTATATTCCCTTTATACACTTTTGTAGAACTCATTGGATGTTACCACACAGGAACTGCCTTTTTTTCTTTTTTTTTTGGTATCACTAATCTACACTTACATGACGAACACTTTGTTTACTATCGCTTACCCCTATACCAGGTCCCCCCTTTATTCCCCTTTATAGTCACTGTCCATCAGCATAGCAAAATGTTATAGAATCACAACTTGCCTTCTCTGTGTTGTACAGTCCTCCGCTTTCTCCCACCACCCTATGGATGCTAATCTTAATACCCCCTTTTTCTCCCCCCCTTATCCTCCCTACAAACCCATCCTCCCCAGTCCCTTTTCCATTGGTACTTGTTAGACCATTCTTGAGTTCTGTGATTATGCTGCTGTTTTGTTCCTTCAGTTTTTCCTTTGTTATTATACTCCACAGATGAGTGAAATCAGTTGGTATTTCTCTTTCTCTGCTTGGCTTATTTCACTGAGCGTAATACCGTGCAGCTCCATCCATGTTGCTCTCAATGGTAGGATTTGCCATTTTCTTATGGCTGAGTAGTATTCCATTGTATATATGTACCACATCTTCTTTATCCATTCATCTATCGATGGACATTTAGGTTGCTTCCAATTATTGGCTATTGTAAACAGTGCTGCGATAAACATAGGGGTGCATTGGTCTTTCTCATACTTTATTGCTGCATTCTTAGTTTAAATTCCTTGGAGTGCAATCCCTGTGTCAAATGGTATGCCTGTTTTGAGCATTTTGATGTACCTCCATACTGCTTTCCACAATGGTTGAACTAATTTACATTCCCTCCAGCAGTGTAGGAGGGTTCCCCTTTCTCCACAGCCTTGACAACCTTTGTTGTTGTTTGTATTTTGGATGGCAGCCATCCTTACTGGTGTGAGGTGATACCTCACTGTAGTTTTAATTTGCATTTCTCTGATAATTAGTGATGTGCAGCATCTTTCCATGTGTCTGTTGGCCATCTGAATTTCTTTTTGAGAACCGTCTGTTCGGTTCCTCTGCCCATTTTTTAATTCGATTATTGTTTTTTTGTTTGCTGAGGTGTGTGAGCTCTTTATATATTCTTTACATCAAGCCTTTACTGCATGTGTCATTTTCAAATATATTCTCCGATACTGTAGGGTTCCTTTTTGTTCTACTGATGATGTCTTTTGCCGTTCAGAAGTTTTCAGCTTAATATAGTCCCACTTGTTCATTTTTGCTGTTCTTTCCTTACGCGGGGATATATGTTGAAGAAGAGGTCACTCATGTTTTTGTCTAAGAGGTTTTTGCCTCTGTTTTCTTCCAAGAGTTTAATGGTTTCATGACTTACATTCAGGTCTTTGATCCATTTTGAGTTTACTTTTGTATATGGGGTTAGACAATGGTCCAGTTTCATTCTCCTACATGTAGCTGTCCTGTTTTGCCAGCACCATCTGTTGAAGAGACTGTCATTTCGCCATTGTATGTCCATGGCTTCTTTATCAAATATTAATTGACCATATATATTTGGGTTAATGTCTGGAGTCTTTAGTCTGTTCCACTGGTCTGTGGCTCTATTCTTGTGACAGTACCAAATTATCTTGATTACTATGGCTTTATAATAGAGCTTGAAGTTGGGGAGTGAGAATCCCCCTACTTTATTCTTCTTTCTCAGGATTGCTTTGACTATTCGGGGTCTTTGGTGTTTCCATATGAAATTTTGAATTATTTGTTCCAGTTCATTGAAGAATGTTGCTGGTAGTTCCATAGGGATTGCATCAAATCTGTATATTGCTTTGGGAAGGATGGCCATTTTGATGATATTAATTCTTCCTAGCCTCGAGCATGGGATGAGTTTCCATTTGTTAGTGTCCCCTTTAATTTCTCTTAAGACTGACTTGTATTCTTCAGAGTATATGTCTTCCACTTCTTTGGTTAGGTTTAGTCCGAGGTATTTTATTTTTTTTTGATGCAATTGTGAAAGGAGTTGTTTTAATGATTTCTCTTTCTGTTGGTTCATTGTTAGTGTATAGGAAAGCCACAGATTTCTGTGTGTTGATTTTGTATCCTGCAAATTTGCTGTATTCTGATATCATTTCTAGTAGTTTTTGGTTGAAGTCTTTAGGGTTTTTTATGTACAGTGTCATGTCATTGGCAAATAGTAACAGTTTAACTTCTTCTTTACCAATCTGGATTCCTTGTATTTTTTTGTTTTGTCTGATTGCCATGACTAGGACCTCCAGTACTATGTTAAAAAACAGTGGGGAGAGTGGGCATCCCTGTCTAGTTCCCGATCTCAGAGGAAATGATTTCATCTTCTCACTGTTCAATATAATGTTGGCTGTGGTTTTATCATAGATGGCCTTTATTGTGTTGAGGTACTTGCCGTCAATTCCCATTTTGCTGAGAGTTTTTATCATGAATGGATGTTGAACTTTGTCAAATGCTCTTTCAGCATCAACGGAGATGATCATGTGGTTTCTGTCTTTCTTTTTATTGATGTGTTGGATGATGTTGATGGACTTTCGAATATTGTACCATCCTTGCATCACTGGGATGAATTCCACTTGGTCATGGTGTATGATCCTTTTGATGTATTTTTGAATTCCGTTTGTTAATATTTTTTTGAGTATTTTTGCATCTACTTTCATCAGGGATATTGGTCTGTAGTTTTCTTTTTTGCTGGTTTCTTTACCTTGGTTTGCTATAAGGGTGATGTTAGCTTCATAGAATGAGTTTGGGAGTATCCCCTCCTCTTCTATTTTTTGGAAAATTTTAAGGAGAATGGGTATTATGTCTTCCCTGTATGTCTAGTAAAATTCAGAGGTAAATCCATCTGGCCCGGGATTTTTGTTCTTTGGTAGATTTTGATTACTGCTTCAATTTCATTGCTGGTAATTGGTCTGTTTAGATTTTCTGTTTCTTTCTGGGTCAGTCTTGGAAGTTTGTATTTTTCTTGGAGGTTATCCATTTCTCCTTGGTTTCCCAGCTTGTTAGCATATAGGTTTTCATAGTACTCTCTAATAATTCTTTGCATTTCAGTGGGTTCCCTCATGATTTTTCCTTTCTCGTTTCTGATACTGTTGATTTGGTTGACTCTCTTTTCATCTTAATAAGTCTGGCTAGAGGCTTATCTATTTTGTTTATTTTCTCAAAGAATCATCTCTTGGTTTCATTGATTTTTGCTATTGTTTTATTCTTCTCAGTTTTATTTATTTCTTCTCTGATCTTTATTATGTCCCTCCTTCTGCTGACCTTAAGCCTCATTTGTTTTCTTTTCCTATTTCAATAATTGAGACATTAGACCATTCATTTGGGGTTGTTCTTCCTTTTCTAAATATGCCTGGATTGCTATATACTTTCCTCTTAAGACTGCTTTTGCTGTGTCCCACAGAAGTTGTGGCTTAGTGTTGTTGTTCTCATTTGTTTCCTTATATTGCTGAATCTCCATTTTCATTTGGTCACTCATCCATTGATTATTTAGGAGCGTGTTGTTTAGCATCCATGTGTTTGTGAGCCTTTTTGCTTTATTTCTCGTTCTATGCCTTTGTGGTCTGAAAAGTTGGTTGGTAAGATTTCAATCTTTTGGAATATACTGTGGCTCTTTTTGTGGAGTAGTATGTGGTCTATTCTGGAGAATGTTCCATGTGCACTTGAGAAGAATGTGCATCCTGTTGTTTTCATATGGAGTCTTTTGTAGAAGTCTATTAGGTCCATCTGTTCTAATGTGTTGTTCAGTGCCTCTGTGTCCTTACTTATTTTCTGTCTGGTGGATCTGTCCTTTGTACTGAGTGGTGCGATGAACTCTCCTAGAATGAATGCATTGCATTCTATTTCCTCCTTTAGTTCTGTTAATATTTGTTTCAGGTATGTTGGTGCTCCTGTATTGGGTCCATATATATTTATAATGGTTATGTCCTCTTGATGGGCTGAGTCCTTTATCATTATGTAATGTCCTTCTTTGTCTTTTGTTACTTTCTTTATTTAGAAGTCTGTTTTGTCTGATACCAGAATTGCAACACCTTTCTTCTCTCTGTTGTTTGCATGAAATATCTTTTTCCATCCCTTGACTTTAAGTCTGTGCAGGTCTTTGGGTTTGAGGTGAGTCTCTTGTAAGCAGCATATGGATGGATCTTGCTTTTTTATCCATTCTATTACTCTGTGTCTCTTGATTGGTGCATTCAGTCCATTTACATTTAGGGTGATTATTGAAAGGTATGAATTTATTGCATTGCAGTCTTTAAGTTTGTGGTTACCAAAGGTTTAGGGTTAGCTTCTTTACTATCTTACTGTCTGACTTAACTGACTTGTGGAGCTATTATAAAAGCGGTCTGATGATTCTTTATTTCTCTCCCTTCTTATTCATCCTCCTCCCTTTTTCATATGTTGGGTGTTTTTTTCTGTGCTCTTTTTAAGAGTGCTCCCATGTAGAGCAGACCCTGTAGGATGCCCTGATGAGGTGGTTTGTGGGAGGCAAATTCCCTCAACTTTTGCTTGTCTGGGAATTGTTTAATCCCTCCTTCATATTTAAATGATATTCGTGCTGGATACAGTAGTCTTGGTTCAAGGCCCTTCTGTTTCATTTCATTAAGTATATCATGCCTTTCTCTTCTATCCTGTAGGGTTTCTGTTGAGAAGTCTGATGATAGCCTGATGGGTTTTCCTTTGTAGGTAACCTTTTTTTCCTCTCTGGATGCCTTTAATTCTTTGTCCTTTTCTTTGATCTTTGCCATTTTAATTATTATGTGTCTTGGTGTTGCCCGCCTTGGATCCCTTGTCATGGAAGTTCTGTGTACCTCTGTGGTCTGAGAAGCCATTTCTTCCCCTAGTTTAGGGACGTTTTCGGCAATTATTTCTTCAAAGACACTTTCTATCCCTTTATCTGTCCTCTCCTTCTGGTATTCCTATAATGCCTATATTATTCCTTTTTGATTGGTCACTCTGCTCTCTTAAAATTCTTTCATTCCTGGAGATCCTTTTATCTCTCTCTGCACCAGCTTCTCTGCGTTCCTGTTCTCTGTTTTCTAGTCCATCAATGGTCTCTTGAATCTCGTCCATTCTGTTTTGAAGTCCTTCCAGAGATTTTTTTATTTCTGTATTCTCCTTCCTTAGTTTTTGCATATTTCTCTGCAAGTCCATTAGCATGGTTATGACTTTTGTTTTTATTATTTTTTAGGAAGAATGGCTAAATCTGTCTCCCCAGGTTCCTTCTCTGGGGAAGATGTAGCAGATGCCGAAGCTGTCTGGGTTACTCTTGTCTGGTTCATATTTTTTGGCCTTTTCATGTGGACAGGTGCTACTGGCTGTCAGCTGGGTGGGCCAAACTTTTCAAATGCTACTGACCTTTCTTTACTGGGACAACTGCGACCCCTCGTGGCTTGTGTTGGGTAATTGCATGTAGACTGGGTCTTTGTGTCTTGCCTGGCCGGAGTGGAGGAACTTCCCTTTCTGTGGGCGTTTTTCCTTAGGCTGCTTCTCTGCTTTCACAGTGCCTGGATTGGTAGTGGACGGGGTAGCTGCTTGGTGGTTTACCTCCATGAGGGGTCTCAGAGCTGTTGCCCAGGGTGTTAGTGTGCCCGGTTTTCCCAGTACTTTCCAGCTGCTGGTCTGTGACCTGTGTGGTTTCCTTCTAGCTGTTAAGTCCCTGTCCCTTTCAGACTTTCAAAAAGCCCGCGCTTTTCTTTGTCACAGGGGCATCATCTTCGGCACCTGCTCAGAGGACTTTCTGCCCTGTTTCCTTAGTATCCAGGGTCCCCCGCGCATGCACTGTGTCTGTGCTCTGGTGCAGGTGGCTGGGGCTGGTTGTTCAGCAGTCTTGGGCTCCGTCTCCCTCCCGCTCTGCCTATTCTTCTCCTGCCGGGAGCTGGGGAAGGGTCACTCAGGTCATGCCTGGCTGGGGATTCTATCTTACCCCTTTCACCAGGTGCTGGGTTCTCGTTGGTGTAGTTGTAGTCTGGCTGTTGTCCTGTGTCTTCTGGTCTCTCTTTTAGGATTATTTGAATTTGTTGTATTTTCAAAAATATATGTGATTATGGGAGGAGATTCCCACTGTCCTACTCATGCTGCCATGTTTTCTCTGCCCTGCGGTTTTATTTTCTGTAGCTCCCTGAGGATGCTCCTGATGTTTATTTTGAGATCACTTACTTCAGGAAGATTGATTTGAGTCCATTTACCAGGTTCCTTTGAAGTTTCATATTTGTAGGTGGCGCCCTATAGCTCCCAGAAGCGTTACTCTCTGGAGATGCTCAGACCTTGGGCGGATGGCAGGTGTCCTGGGGAGCAGTGCCAGTGCCCATCCCCGCTGGGGGGAAAGAGGTCTTTCGTGCTTCCCAGCCACAGTGCCCGTCTCCAGTGCCAGGGCCAGTTTGCGGAGCATGCAGGGAGAAGCTGCCGTAGGTGGGGGCAGCCATTTTTCAGATCGGTGCCAGTGGGAAGGCAGGCCGTCTACCAGTCACAGCACGGTAAGTTGCCTTGGAGCTGCGAGGTCAGCCAGGGTGATGGAGTGCCCGGAGCTCCTGAAAGCTCCCCTGACTGCCTTCCAGAATGTACCCGGGCACTTTGGCGCACCTGTCCTTCCTCCTGAGTGGCAAGCCCTGTGAGAGCTTTGCCCCTTTAGCAGTTCTCTCGCTGTTAGGAAGTCTCTCAGACTGTCCGCCTTTCTTTTGTCCCACATTGGCTGGATGTGGATCCCTGTGTTGTCCCACAAGTGGCTGGAATCTCAAGTCCCTCGAAGTCTTCTACCTGTCTTTGATTTCCAACTCCACCGATTCTCCAGAGCATAGCACGTGTACGGTAGGTTCGTGCTCCCAGAGCACATCTCCAGGACTGTACATCACACTTCTCCTAGAGTTGACAGCCTGCCACAGCAGCGTTGTTCCCTGCTGCTCTTCCAGGATTTGGTATAGTTGTTCTATTTCCATATAGTATGTAAGTATGTAGTTTTGGTTTTGGGAGGAGGATTCCGCCTCCCCTCTCACGTGAGCCACCATCTTTAAACCCATCAGCACATCTTAACTTTTTTTTTCAGTTTCTCTTGTGTAGGTTACCTATCCAAACCAACTCAATTTGTAGTTTGTCTTCGTCCTTGGATCTCAAGTGATTCTCCTGTAAAGGAGCACATAGGTGGTCTTGAGTTTCCATCCCGTCTTTTAACCATGTGTATTTTGATTAGAGCACACAGAGCCTGTCCTTTTATTCTGACAATTGAGAGCTGGGTACTTATTGCCCTTAAAAATATTTTTTGTTAACTTTAATCTACAATCACGCTAGAACATTATGATCACCAAGTACAAGTCCCCCAAAAAACCCCGTTAGAGAAGCTGTCCATCAGCGTAGTTGTATGATTAGACCCCTTCACCATGTCCACCCACACACCCCGTTACAGTAGCTGTCCATCAGCATGTAGTAACATGCTGTAGAAACACTACTTGTCTTCTCTGTGTTGTACAGCATTCCCCGTGCTCCCACCGCCCCACACATTATAAATGCTTATCCTAATGAACCCTTCCTTTCTCCCTGCCCTTTTCCCACCCTTCCCACCCAGCCTGCCCAGTCACTTTTCCTTTGGTAACTGTTAGTCCACTTTTGGGTTCTGTGAGTCCGCTGCTGTATTTTACCTACAGTGTTTCTTTGTTGTTATACTCCACAAATGAGTGAAATCATTTTCTACTTGTCTTTCTCCGCCTGGCCTATTTCACTGAGCATAGTACCATCTTGTTCCATCCACATCATTGCAAATGGTAGGATTTGTTTTCTTCTTATGGCTGCTTACTGCAATTTTTAAACTGGACTTCATTCTATTTTTTGTTCGTAGTTTCTCTATCTGCTTTCACCATTGATCTCCTGGTTATGAGCAATAGCTTTGTGTTAATCGATATGTATCTGTATCTATCTATCTATCTATCTATCTATCTATCTATCTATCTATCTATCTGTCTGTCTGTCTGTCTGTCTGTCTGTCTGTCTGTCTGTCTGTCTGTCTGTCTGTCTGTCTGTCTGTCTGTCTGTCCGTCTATCTATCTATCTATCTTTCTATCTATCTATCTATCTATCTATCTATCTATCTATCTATCTATCTATTTATCTATCTATCTATCCATCCTTCTATATTTCCTTCTATCTATCTATCATCTATCTATGTATCTATCTATGTATCTATCTATGAGTCTATCTATCTATCTATCTATCTATCTATCTATCTATCTATCTATCTACCTATCTTCCTATCATCTATCTGTCATGTCTATCATCTTTCATCTGTCATCTATCTAACTATCTATGAATCAATCATCTTTTTGTCTGCCCATCTATCCTTATGTACAGAACAGTTAACAACATCGCCTAAGTCATTTCCCTACATTATGCTTCCAAAAACCTTGCAAGGTAACTAGGCCATAGGTAGAGCACTGGGTTCACTGAGACACTTTCAGGTCGATACAGCCGCGTGTGCTTACAAAACCAGTAAATGGTGGTGCAGGGACTTGCTCCCATATCTCTGACCTCTGTCCTCTTTTACCTCCTTCTCACTTGCTGACTGTATTTAGCCACATTCATTGAATAAGTGCTCCCTGAAGACAACAAGTATCCTTCCTCTGGGCCTGTTGAAGACAGAACACTCTACTTGGTGTTTTATTCACCACCATGTTTGAGGGACATTGGCGTGATCACCGCTAATAGGAGGAGGGACAAATAAAAAGGAACACATTTTTCTAAACAGGAGCATTTGGGAGCAATGAGAGTGTTGTGGAGTTACGTGTTTGTTTGAGTGTCCAAACTTCCCTCTTTAGGTGGTTATTACTTCTTTACATTCAAGAACATCATAAAACCCAGTGATTTCAAAACCCAGACACATATTATTCAGCAATTCAGTTATTGAGGTGAGAAAAAATGAGAAGGACATTGCTGTACCACTAAATCTATGGCTGGACACTGCTGATACCAAACAAAAAGAATTCACGTTGGCTAGATAAGGCTATTTTCTATTGACTGTCTCTGGGGACTCAAACAGAATCCATTTGTTTGTTTGTTTGTTTCTCAGTTTCACTTGTGTAGGCTACCTGTTCCCGCCCCTTTGGATTGTAGTTTGTGTCCTTGGATTTCAAGTGAGTCTCATGTAAGGGAGCATGTAGATAGTCTTGAGGGAAAGATAGCATGTTTAGTATGATGCTTTCCTATCTACCTTCCTACGTATCTCTTTATCTATCTATGTAATCTATATACCTATGTATCTGTCTATCATCTATCTATGTTCTATCATCTATCTTCTATCATCTGTGTATCTATCTAATTAATCTATCATCCATATGTATGTATATCAGTCCAATCTATGTATCAATCATTTGTCTATGTATCTGTTTTCTCACTTTTGTCAACGTTCTGTCACTAGGTGCACTTTGATTCCTCTTTGTCGTTTTCAGTCTCAATTCCTTGTGTTTGTTTATATGAATTAGCTGTGTGTTTGGGTCTCGAGAGGAGTGGCCTTGTGTGGGAACTTCTCCTGCGTAGGTGGCAAGAGTCTGCTGGGTTTGGATAGAGTGGTTGGCTGCTGGGCTCTTGAACCTGTGCAGGCCAGGCCCCTCAGGCTGCTCTGCCCCTGGGCCATTCCTGCTGTGGCAGCTGTGTGAGCTGTGGGGCCTATCCGAGGACCCATGCAGCGAACACTCTGGCGGGCCTGCGGGGTCCGATTCAGGGGCATGCCCTGTAGTAGGTCTTTATGCCTGTGCAAAGATGTCACCTGAGCGGCCCTCCTTGGTGGCCCATCTCCAGAGACCATGCATGTAGTCACTGGTTAAGGGAACTGCCTTTTGGCGACATGCGGTGCTCTTGTGTGCCGGCGGCCGATGGGCTTGCTAAGGTGGCAGGCCAGCTAGCATGTGGGAAAACTGCTCCCCTCTGCTGTCAAGGTGGAGGTTGAGTTTCAGTGCATTTAGGCATTTAGATGTGAGTGAGGTCTATCTAAAATGGATTAGTAGCATTTAGAGCTATATTTCTGTTCATATGAAAAGGGTGCTGAGCATAAAGAGTTGTGTGATGGTGGTAGGAATTCTAGGAATGTTTATGTCTCTGCACTTATTTATTTTCTGTTAAGGGAGGTGATTCTGAAGTAACTTTTTACTCACAGATGAAGGTGTTGAATAAGGTCATCAAACGTCAGCCATGGTGAGATAAAGTGGTGTAGTAGAATTAAAGCCTGTACACCTTGGCCTGATACGTAGGAGACACACTGTTTGTGCTCTTTGCTGCTCTCCTGTCCTGGCTTATTACCTTAACTAACTTGATGGTTCTGAATGGTCCCAGCAACATTTCCAGCAATATCTTTCTAAAACTGCATAGAAACACTTGGCAAAGATAGCCCCAGAGGCTAGTGGATAATTGTACTCTTTCTGGTCATAGTTTGCAAGATGTTTGCCTTACCTGCGTTCCTTTGTTACTTTTGCATCTCCTGTGATTGTAGACCGATAGAGGCAGTGGTGTACACACACACATGCACACGTAAAGACACGCACACACGGCTGAGAGTTAACGGAGACCCCAGTTAGCGGAAACTGCAGCCCACACATTATAAAAGAAACGTGCATAGGTTGTGCTCCTAGTGTTTCCCCCATACGGTGCAAACTTCAAAGTGCAGAGGTGGTTGGATACAAATACCTATGCAGACAGCTTAGCACGTATATCTATGCGTAGGTTCTCTCCATCCGTCGTCTAAGTGCCTCTCTGTATTCCTACATGTCTATGTTAGCCTGCTCAAACTGATAACCAGAGTGTCATTGAGTGGGATTTTCATCCATAGACACTGATTTCTCCCTATTCTGAAAGCAGAAGTCCAAGACCAAGGCAGGTTCAGTTCCTGCTGTGGTCCCTTCTTCTGGTTTGCATATGGCCACATCCATGCTGTGTCCTCACAGGGTCAAGGGAGAAAGCTCTGTTTTCAATTCTTCTTAATAGCACTGACTGCATAATGGCAGCTCCAAACACACCCCCATGATATCTTCCAAACCCAATTACCTCCAAAGGCCCCACCTCCCAATACCATGACAGTGGGGGTTAGGTCTTCAACCCTGTCTCAGTTCAAATATGAACTTGTGTGAGTGTATGTATGTGTGTGTGTGTGTGTGTGAGTGTGTGTGTGTGTGTTGTGGGGGCAGATGGTTAGAGGAGCAGAAGATGGTGAGGTGAGGTCCCAAAAATTCAGTTCATAACTCTGTACCTATCTATCATCTATCTTTCAAATATAACCTCCCTACATCATCTATTCTATTTAGTCTATCATCTGTCATCTATATATATCTAATCATTCTGTCATCTCTGTCAATCTTTTCATTTAATCTATGAATATCTACCATCTATCTAATAAATCTATTTCTTTTTTTTTTAATATATTTATTTTTCATTGAAGGTTATTTGACACACAGTATTACATTACATTAGTTTCAGGCGAACAATATATTGATTTAACATTTATATCCATGATAATTCTAGGTACCAGCTATCACCATACCAAGTTGTTACAATATTTTGACTATATTCCTTATGCTATACATTACATCATGGTTACTTATTTATTTTACAATTGGAAGTTTGTACATTTTTTGTTTGTTTGTTTGTTAGGGCATCTCTCATATTTATAGATCAAATGGTTTTTAACAACAATAAATTTCTGTATAGGGAAGTCAATGATCAATGGACAATCATTAATCCACCCTAAGACTAGTTTTCGTCAGTCTCCATTCTTCTGAGGCATAACAAACAAGTTTCTCCATGGAGAACAATTTCTTACATAGTGAATAAGTTACATGGTGATCAGTAAAAGTGCAGTCATCACAGAAACTTTCGGTTTTGCTCATGCATTATGAACTATAAACAGTCAGTTCAAATATGAATACTCATTTGATTTTTATACTTGATTTATATGTGAGTACCACATTTCTCTCTTTACTATTATTATTTTGAATAAAAAGCTGAAGTGGTAGGTAGATACAAGATAATGGTAGAAAACATAGTTTAGTGTTGTAAGAGAGCAAATGTAGATGTTCAGGTGTGTGCCTGTAGACTATGTGTTAATCCAAGCTAGACAAGGGCAATAAAACATCCACGTATGCAGAAGATTTCTCTCAGAACAGGGGGGGTGTGGTTCTAAGCCTCACCTCTGTTGATCCCCAATTTCTCATCTGATGACACAATGCAATTGTGCCTGTCTTAGGTTGTTCCTCCCTTGAGGAATCTTACCCATCTCTGGCTAACCAGTCATCTTCTAGAGCCATACAGGGAAATGTAAATTTGGTAAGTGAGAGAGAAGCCTTATTGTTTGAAATGGTTAGCTTTTAATTTATTTGTATATTTATGCCCTGTAGCTTCTATTCCCAGCATTTGTCTTGAGGTATCTTTAACACTTGGAGGAATTATGATACTCGGTAACTTTGATATGAGGCACGAATTTTAAGGGTTGTAATTAGAAATTAAGAAGAAAAGCAATAGAAGTAGCAGGCAGAAGAAAACATGGGAAGATTGATTACTTCTTTGACATATCTTCTTGTAGAGTAACTTCAGCATGTATAGGTTTTAAGCTACTACTTAAATTGCGCACACAGATTTACATAATAGGAGTATAGTTACATAACCAAAGCATACCTGTAATTACCAGCCATCTCCAGTGAAACCAAGAAATCCAGTTCGGCACCTTAGGCATTTGTGAAAACTTATATATGATATGGTCGATTTTGTCCAACTGAACTTGAACAGTCAGAGAGAAATCAAAGAATTTAAATAACCCATTCCTGGGGAATGTTCACATCCCTTATGTTCTTTTAACAGTAAATAGTCTGTAGTTGTAAGATTTTGGAGCGCTACAATTTGCACTTCTAATTCTTGGTTGAGTTCCAACAGTATAGGTCCTGTCAAATTTGTTGTTTTACTGTATGCACAGGCCAGCTTAGATATCTCCTTCTTCATTCCCATGGCAAATCAAAGAACTGGTGGGATGAGTGCATCTACAGCTGTAGCACTGCGTGGATCTTTTTTGGGGGTTTTGATGATCATCTTCTGGTATGAGTCTTCCAGAGAGTGCTGATGTTGGAAGTTTTTTTCATATCATATTTTAGTTCATTTTCGGGGTAGATCAATTAGGCTTTGATCCTTTGTATAAACACAAACAGTCCCTTTGCCTACAATTTTACATGCCCTTTATACTCTTGTGTAGGACTAGTTGGATGTTAACACACAGGAACTGCCTTTTTGTTTTTTTGGTATCACAAATCTATACTTAGATGATGAATATTATGTTTACTAGGCTCTCTCCTATACCATGTACCCACATGAATCCCTTTACAGTCACGGTCCGTCAGCATAGCAAAATGTTGTAGAATCACTACTTGCATTCTCTGTGTTGTACATCCCTCCCTTTTCTCCTACCCACCCATGCATGCTAATCTTAATACCCCCCTACTTCTCTCCCCATTATCAAGATGTACCCACCCATCTTCCCAAGTCCCTTCCCCTTTGGTACCTGTTAGTCCATTCTTGAGTTCTGTGATTCTGCTGCTGTTTTGTTCCTTCAGTTTTCCTTTGTTCTTATATTCCACAGATACGTGAAATCATTTGGTATTTCTCTTTCTCCGCTTGGCTTGTTTCACTGAGCATAATACCCTCCAGCTCCATCCATGTTGCTGCAAATGGTAGGATTTGCCCTTTTCTTATGGCTGAGTAGTATTCCATTGTGTATATGTACCACATCTTCTTTATCCATTCATCTATCGATGGACATTTAGGTTGCTTCCAATTCTTGGCTACTGTAAATAGTGCTGCGATAAACATAGGGGTGCACTGATCTTTCTCATACTTGATTGCTGCATTCTTAGGGTAAATTCCTAGGAGGGCAATTCCTGAGTCAAATGGTAAATCTGTTTTAAGGATTTTGATGTACCTCCATAATGCTTTCCACAATGGTTGAACTAAATTACATTCCCACCAGCAGTGTAGGAGGGTTCCCCTTTCTCCACAGCCTTGCCAACATTTGTTGTTGTTTGTCTTTTGGATGGCAGCCATCCTTACTAATGTGAGGTGATACCTCATTGTAGTTTTAATTTGCATTTCTTTGATAATAATTGATGTGGAGCATTTTTTAATGCGTCTGTTGGACATCTGTGTTTCTTTTTCGGAGAACTGTCTGTTCAGTTCCTCTGCCCATTTTTTAATTGGGTTAATTGTTTTATGTTTGTTGAGGCGAGTGAGCTCTTTATATATTCTGGACATCATGCCTTTATCGGATGTGTCATTTTCAAATATATTCTCCCATACTATAGGGTTCCTTTTTGTTCTATTGATGATGTCTTTTGCCATACAGAAGCTATTCAGCTTAATATAGTCCAACTTATTCATTTTTGCTGTTGTTTACCTTGCCTGGGGAGATATATTAAGGAAGAGGTCACTCATGTTTATGTCTAAGAGGTTTTTGCCTATGTTTTCTTCCAAGAGTTTAATGGTTTCATGACTTACATTCAGGTCTTTGATCCATTTTGAATTTACTTTTGTATATGGGGTTAGACAATGGTCCAGTTTCATTCTCCTACATGTAGCTGTCCTGTTTTGCCAGCACCATCTGTTGAAGAGACTGTCATTTCGCCATTGTATGTCCATGGCTCCTTTATCAAATATTAATTGACCATATATGTCTGAGTTAATGTCTGGATTGTCTAGTCTGTTCCATTGGTCTGTGGCTCTGCTCTTGTGCCAGTACCAAATTGTCTTGATTACTATGGCTTTATAATAGAGCTTGAAGTTGGGGAGTGAGATCCCCCCTACTTTATTCTCCTTTCTCAAGATTGCTTTGGCTATTCGGGGTCTTTGGTGTTTCTATATGAATTTTTGAATTATTTGTTCCAGTTTATTGAAGAATGTTGCTGGTAGTTTCATAGAGATTGCATCAAATCTGTATACTGCATTGGGCAGCATGGCCATTTTGATGATGTTAAATCTTCCTAGACACGAGCATGGGATGAGTTTCTATCTGTTAGTGTCCCCTTTAATTTCTCTTAAGAGTGACTTGTAGTTTTCAGAGTATAAGTCTTTCACTTCTTTGGTTAGGTTTATTCCTAAGTATTTTATTTTTTTTGATGCATTTGTGAATGTAGTTGTTTTCCTGATTTCTCTTTCTGTTGGTTCATTGTTAGTGTATAGGAAAGCCACAGATTTCTGTGTGTTGGTTTTGTATCCTGCAACTTTGGTGTAATCCGATATCAGTTCTAGTAGTTTTGGGGTGGATTCTTTAAGGTTTTTTATGTACAGTATCATGTCATCTGCAAATAGTGACAGTTTTACTTCTTCTTTACCAATCTGGATTCCTTGTATTTCTTTATTTTGTCTGATTGCCGTGGCTAGGACCTCCAGTACTATGTTAAATAACAGTGGAGAGAGTGGGCATCCCTGTCTAGTTCCCGATCTCAGAGGAAATGCTGTCAGCTTCTCACTGTTCAATATAATGTTGGCTGTGGGTTTATCATAGATGGCCTTTATTATATTGAGGTACTTTCCCTCTATTCCCATTTTGCTGAGAGTTTTTATCATAAATGGATGTTGAACTTTGTCAAATGCTTTTTCATCATCTATGGAGATGATCATGTGGTTTTTGTCTTTCTTTTTGTTGATGTGGTGGATGATGTTGATGGACTTTCGAATGTTGAACCATCCTTGCATCCCTGGGATGAATCCCACTTGGTCATGTTGTATGATCCTTTTGATGTATTTTTGAATTTGGTTTGCTAATATTTTGTTTTGTATTTTTGCATCTACGATCATCAGGGATATTGTTCTGTATTTTTCTTTTTTGGTGGGGTATTTGCCTGGTTTTGGTATTAGGGTAATATTCGTTTCATAGAATGAGTTTGGGAGTAACCCCTCCTCGTCTATTTTTTGGAAAACTCTAAGGAGAAAGGGTATTATGTCTTCCCTGCATGTCTAATAAAATTCCGAGGTATATCCACCTGGCCCGGGGTTTTGTTCTTTGGTAGTTTTTTAATTACCGCTTCAATTTCGTTGCCGGTAATTTGTTCTGTTTAGATTTTCTGTTTCTTTCTGGTTCAGTCTTGGAAGCTTGTATTTTTGTAGGAAATTTTTCATTTCTCCTAGGTTTCCCAGCTTGTTAGCATATAGGTTTTCAAAGTATTCTCTAATAATTCTTTGTATTTCTGTATGGTCTCTCGTGATTTTTCCTTTCCCCTTTCTGATACTGTTGATTTGTGTTGACTCTCTTTTCTTCTTAATAAGTTTAACTAGAGGCTTATCTATTTTGTTTATATTCTCGAAGAACCCGCTTTTGGTGTAATTGATATTTGCTATTGTTTTATTCTTCTCACTTTTATTTATTTCTTCTCTGATCTTTATTATGTCCCTCCTTCTGGTGACCTTAGGACTCATTTGTACTTCTTTTTCCTATTTCGATAATTGTGACATTAGACCATTCATTTGGGATTGTTCTTCCTTTTTTAAATATGCTTGGATTTGGATTACTATATATTTTCCTCTTAGGACTGCTTTTGCTGTGTTGCACAGAAGTTGGGGCTTAGGGTTGTTGTTGTCATGTGTTTCCATATATTGCTGGATCTCCATTTTGATTTGGTCATTGATCCTTTGATTATTTAGGAGGGTGTTGTTAAGTCTCCATATATTTGTCAGCCTCTGCTTTCTTTGTATGGTTTATTTCTAATTTTATGAATTTATGATCTGAAAAGTTGGTTGGTAGGATTTCAATCTTTTGGAATTTTCTGAGGCTCTTTTTGTGGCCTATTATGTGGTCTATTCTGGACAATGTTCCATGTGCACTTGATAAGAATGTATATCCTGTTGCTTTGGGATGTAGCATTCGATAGATGTCTATTAGGTCCATCTGCTCTACTGTGTTGTTCAGTGCTTCCGTGTCCTTACTTATTTTCTGCCCGGTGTATCTATCCTTTGCGGTGAGTGGTGTGTTGAAGTCTCCTAAAATGAATGCATTGCAGAATATTTCCCCCTTTAGTTCTGTTAGTAATTGTTTCATATATGCTGGTGCTCCTGTTTTGAGTGCATATATATTTCGAGTGGTTATATCTTCTTGTTGGTCTGAGAGCTTTATCATTATGAAGTGTCCTTCTTTATCTCTTCTTACTTTCTTTGTTTTGAAGTCTATTTTGTCTGATATTAGTACTGCAACCCCTGCTTTCTTCTCGCTGTTGTTTGCTTGAAATATGTTTTTCCATCCCTTGACTTTTAGTCTGTATATGTCTTTGGGTTTGAGGTGAGTTTCTTGTAAGCAGCATATAGATGGGTCTTGCTTGTTTATCCATTCTATTAGTCTGTGTCTTTTGGTTGGTGAATTCAGCCCATTAACATTTAGGGTGACTATTGAAAGATATGTACTTATTGCCATTGCAGGCTTCAAATTCGTCGTTACCAAAGGTTCAAGGTTAGCCTCTTTAGTATCTTACTGCCTAACTTAGCTCGCTTATTGAGCTGTTATATACATTGTCTGGAGATTCTTTTCTTCTCTCCCTTCTTATTCCTCCTCCTCGATTCTTCATACGTTGGGTGTTTTGTGCTGTGCTCTTTCTAGGAGTGCTCCCATCTAGAGCAGTCCCTGTAAGATGTCCTGTAGAGGTGGTTTGTGGGAAGCAAATTCCCTCAGCTTTTGTTTGTCTGGGGATTGTTTAATCCCGTCATATTTGAATGATAGTCGTACTGGATACAGTATCCTTGGTTCAAGGCCCTTCTGTTTCATTGTATTAAATATATCATGTCATTCTCTTCTGGCCTGTATGGTTTCTGTCAAGAAGTCTGATGTTAGCCTGATGGGTTTTGTTTTATAGGTGACCTTTTTCTCTCTAGCTGCCTTTAAATTTACTTCCTTGTCCTTGATCTTTGCCATTTTAATTATTATGTGTCTTTATGTTTTCCTCCTTGGATCCTTTCTGTTTTGGTTTCTGTGTATTTCCGTGGTCTGTTCGATTATTTCCTCCCCCAGTTTGGGGAAGTTTTCAGCAATTATTTCTTCTAAGATACTTTCCATCTCTTTTCCACTCTCTTCTTCTTCAGAAACCCCTATAATACGGATATTGTTCCTTTTGTATTAGTCACACAGTTCTCTTAATATTGTTTCATTCCTGGAGATCCTTTAATCTCCCTGTATGTCAGCTTCTATGCGATCCTATTCTCTGGTTTCAGTTCAATCAGTGGTCTCTTGCATCCTATCCATTCTTCTTATAAACCCTTCCAGAGTTTGTTTCATTCCTGTGATCTCCTTTCTGGCATCTTTGAACTCATTCCGGACTTCATCTCATATCTCTTGCGTGTTTCTCTGCATCTCTGTCAGCATGTTTATGATTTTATTTTGAATTCTTTGTCAGGAAGACTGGTTAGGTCTGTCTCCTTCTCTGGTGCTGTCTCTGTGATCTTTGACTGCCTGTTGCTTTGCCTTTTCATGGTGATAGGAATAGTTTGCAGAGCTGGGATGAGTGACGGCTGGAAGGACATCACTTCTTGTTGGTTTGTGGCCCTCCTCTCCTGGAATAACAGCGACCTCTAGTGGCTTGTGCTGGGCAGCTCCGTGCAGACACGGTTTCTGCTTCCTCCCCGACTGCTATGGAGTTTATCTCCGCTGTTGCTCTGGGCGTGGCCTGGCTTGGGCAGCTGCTCCAATGTGGTTGAGTTGCGTTGGAGTGGGAGCGGCTTGGAGGCTATTTATCTCTGTAAGGTGCCTCTCTGCTCCCTGCAGCCCAGGGGTTATTTTGCCCAGAGATCCCCAGATTCCCTACAACTGGATTAAGTGTCCCACCCTGCCCCTTTAAGACTTCCAAAAAATACCCGCCAAAACAAAACAACGAGAACAACAAGAAAAATTTTTCAATTAAGAAAACAAAAAAAATGTTGTCTTCTCGTTTTACTTTATTCTCCAGCGCCAGCCTCAGGGCTCTTCTCAACAGACTTTCTACCCTGTTTCCCTAGTATTGGGGTCCGTATCCCTTTAAGACTTCCAAAAAGCGCTCGCCAAAACAAAACAGAAAAAAAAATTGTCACTCGCTTTTCTGGTGTCCTCCGGTGCCAGGCCTCTGGTGCCCGCTCACTGTTCTTGCTGCCCTGTTTTCCTAGTATCCAGGGTCCCCTGCAAACGCACTGTGTCTACACTCTACCCAGGATGGCTGGGGCTGGGTGTTCGGCAGTCCTGGGCTCCTTCTCCCTTCCGCTCTGCCTATACTTCTCCCACCGGGAGTTGGGGGTATGGGCGCTCGGCTTCCGCCGGACTGGTGCTTGTATCTTACCACCTTTGCATGGCGCTGGGTTCTCTCAGTTGTGGATGTTGTCTGGATATTGTCCTGTGTCCTCTGGTCTTTATTCTAGGAAGAGTTGTCTTTGTTATATTTTCATAGATATATGTGGTTTGGGGAGGAGATTTCCGCTGCTCTACTCACGACGCCATCTTCTGATCCCTCCTCCTGGTATATACTTCTTGATATCACATTTATATGTAC
Organism: Manis pentadactyla; assembly: GCF_030020395.1. Taxonomy (NCBI): domain Eukaryota; kingdom Metazoa; phylum Chordata; class Mammalia; order Pholidota; family Manidae; genus Manis; species Manis pentadactyla. The sequence goes on from NW_026644634.1 coordinate 434,185, forward strand.
CCAGTTGCTCTTACATTTCAAAATTCTCTTCTGAGCAGACGATTGATATAGGGCTAGTAACATGACTCTATATCATGTAAACCAGGCTTTAAAAATATTAATGATTATGAGATATTCCTATCAACAATTACCAAAAGAAACAATCAATCAATATTGCCACCTTTACTGGGCAGCCTGCATAGAATTACTACTTCTAGGTCTGCCTTTAGATGGAATAATTCACTCCATTAAATTACATCTATAGCTATAAAAGAGGACAGAAAAAGAGTGATAGAAATTTTAATGCCTTGACATTTTAATAGCTTCCTATAGAAGAAACCATTGTTTTATAGTCCTAAAAATTTATCAAATATTGAAGTAAAAAAGTCTGCCAAAAGTCAGATCCACAATAAATAGCTACTCCGAAAATGACATATTCATCTTATATGGCTTTCCAATTTTTTAAAAAACATTATGAATACATGGAATTCTTTTAAATGAAAAAAATTAAAAACATGAAAGTAAAGAACACACTTGTGATACCACAGGCCCTTTAAGAAGATTCCAGAAAGAAATGGCCTGTGCCTCTAGCTCCTGGTGAGGATGCCACCCCCCAGTGACTCAGTGGCCAGGAAGACTATACCCTGAACCCCAGAGCCAAGGGTAAATCCCATTGCTCCACTGACGACACTCCATGCTGTCTAACTTTTATTTAATGTCCAGCCCAATACTGACATGATACACTTGTATTTTTCATCCAGAGACCAAGCAAATACAAGTATTTGAACAAGAGAAAACAAAAAGAGCCAAATTTGGCTATTATTCCTCATTAAAACTTATAGAGTGTCAAGCTCCAAACCCCAAGGAAGATGCTGAGGCCGTAGCGGGAGACTTCACCACCCGCGAAAGGCAGGGAGAGGTGGAGAGAAGCATAGAGCGATCGCCCCTGATCGTCTCTGACATTTTACAGGTCTCACTGTGGGGATCCCGGGCTGCGGCAGGAGTTTGCTTCATGTGCCCGAGGCCACGTCTGTCACCCTTCAGCCCCACTGCTGCATCCCAAGGCCCACGGTCTCGGCTGTGTTCATGCCAGGAAGGATGACGTGGGTCCTGTCTGTGCAGCAGACCTGGGGAAACATCGCAGACTCACCACTAAGAGAAACAAAAATGCCCTATCTCATTTACTCTTCACTCCGTCCCATTGTAAGGGCGTCTCGATCCTCATTTTGTACTTGAGGAAATTGAGGTTTAGAGAGATTACAGAGGTTGGAAGTGATTACAACTATTAAAAGATGTCTCTGGATGCAATCATGGTGCCTCCTGTCTGGGGTGAGGGTAGAAATGGCAAAAGTACCCCCTTTAAAAAGACGTGTGTTTCCTACATTTTCTAGTTGCTCCTGAGTAGCAAGGGGGTAGAAACCTCGAGGAGGTGTGAGGTAGTGGATGGAGGCAGAGTGGCCCTGGGGACGCCAGGTGTATGGGAGTTGCCATCAGTCCTCACGCATTCCTGGGAGGCATCAGCATCTTCCCCATTTGCTCACAAGGGGCTGAGGCTACAGCTCCACATGGGCCCCAGGCCACATAGGCAGGAAATGGAGTTGCTGAAAGGGGAGACCTGCCCACTCTCATCAGCTGCCCCTGAACTCTCCCTGTCCTGGGATATGCCCCAAGCTGCACTGTGTGCCTATTATTTACTTAATGCCCACGGCAGTCTGCCTACGTGGTGATTCACTGTGAATTTACAATTACCTAGTGTTAGAGCTTTGAGAATGCCGCATGAAATGCAGTCTCTTTAGTTTTCAATCCTTGGATTGTTTCCAAGGTTTGTGCATTCTGAGAACAGTCAGGCAGGGGACACATTGTCCATTTTCACTATATTTCATCTCTGGGTCTGAGAGACCTAGAGATCAGAAGAGGGGAAAAAGTCATAAAATATGCGGAGAAGATTAAAGTTGTCTGTTTTCTAAAAGAATTAAAAATGGAGAAAAGTTATTTCTCTATTCATTCAACTAGCCTAAGTAACAAGCAACACCTCAGGTCACCTCTTAACATCACTCCACATGACAGCAGACAGCCTCATCGACATTACCATTACTCATTTGAGGCCGACACTGAGGTTACTCTAAATAACACTTAAATTTCTTCATCCCACCATCATAGAATTTTGCGTTTGCAGCTTTTATGACTTTATGTTCTTGAAATTCGCTGTGAATCAGGAAAAAGCTTTCCTGGAGCTGCTGCATTTACTTGATATTATAAAGTGAGAGTCACATGTGTAATACACATGTCTGAGTTGTGATGTTCTGTGAAATTTTGCAAATAGGTCCTTTTGAACAAAAGGGAAAATGTAGGATCTTCCTTTTGTGGGGCAAGGTAATACTCAGAGGAATGTTGGGGGCTGGGCTCTAAACTCTGCTTCTGCTCCTCACAGTGGCATTCTGAGTCCTGCTCTTGGGGAGGGTGTGGATGTGAGCGGGGTCCTGGGATACTCCTGGCTGACGGGCAGGACTCTGGGTCCTGTCGGTGGTGGCGGTATTACTGCCTAACAATTCATTAATCTGTCCATCTGTTTTAGGCAGTGTTCTGGGTTTGTGTTATATTTAACAGTTTTAAAAAATAGGTTGGCTTTAAAGAGGCTTACTGTATAGAAGGCAGCGTACCTCGCTCCACAGGTTTATGATCCATTGTGTATGTGTCATTCAGAGTTGAATCTTCAGCACCTGGAAAAGTTCCTGGCTTCTAGTAGGGGCATTATAAACATTTTTTTAGAAAGATTGCAACAGATGAAAAAGTCATTAATTCACTCATTCCTTCATTGAGATGGGATATGCGGTAAAATACAGATGTCAGCAAGGATTTAGGTTCATTTGGTGGGTCTGGGTTGGAGCCTAGGAATCAGAATTGCTTTTAACATTTTATCATAAATATTTTCAAACACACAGGAAAATAGAGTATAATGACTGCCTACATATCCATTACCTAGATTAATAGATATTAACAGTTTTGACAAGTTTACATCATCAATTTTTTTAGCCAAAATATTTTAAATAAGTTAAATGGACATCATGAAAATCAGAACATTTTCCTTCTTAAAATCAATACCATTATATAGCTAACATAAGTAATGGTAGTTTTCTATTATCATCATCTAATATCTGATCCATATTCAAAATTTTCCAATCGCTCCAAAAATTGTATGTTACCCCCATTTTTTTCCTAGCAGGATCCACTCCCCACAGTATTTGTTCGTCACATTTCTTAAGTCACTTATAATCTAGAATTTTGCTCACCTGCCCCTTTCTCTAGCATGACATTAACTTGTTGAAGAGACAAGGCCAGATGTCCCTCAGAATGGCCTAGTTTCTGAATTTGTCCAGCTTCTGAATTTTTGGTGGCATTTACCTTATTTCACTTACCCATGAATTCTCTGTAACTGGAGTGTGGATATAGAGGCTGAATTACATTCAGGTTAAACATTTCAGGCAAGACATCATCATTGATGCTGTATGATATTACTTTACCTCATGAGGTACATCTAACTGACTCTTTAACAGTAGCAAAGACAGCCTCATCTCTCCCTCATAAAGTTCTATTTCTTTTTTTAAACCATCAGATAATCTGTGGAGTCAGACTTGAGCAGTACTAGGGGATCCATCTCTCCATCAGTGTATCACCTAATTAATGGCTTAATCATCCATTGATGATTCTTGCCTCCATCAGTGACTTCACCAGGGGTTGCAAAATGTTGATTTCTCTATTTTTATCATTCCTTTTATGTTTATTAGTTGGCCATCTTTGTCAGAGAGAAAGAGCAAGGGAGAGATTCATCTCATCAACGGCTTCTTCTGTATAGGCAAAGTATATAGTTATGTATTTGGATTTTACCTTTAATTGTAAAGAGTAGACCTCAAATGTTTTTTGCCTGTTTTATCTTTGTTTTTCTCTTTTCTGAGTATCATTTTATAGACTTACAAGTTTGCATATAGTCAGTGGATTTCATTCATTTTGAATTTGCGATTTCCCATCTTTGGCCAGTAAAAGCACCTTCAAACTGCCTATTTTCCAGGCACAGGAAGGTGTCCCCAGCTCACCAAGTGCACTCCCTCTCCCAGACCCAGAATCAGCCACTTCTCTAAAGAGCCCTGATTCCTTTCATGGGGAAACTAGGTAAAGACAAAACTCTGGCTGCTGAGAGTGCTCATTGCCACTGGGTCATCAAAGCTTCTAGGCTCTTCAATGGTCAAAAATAGGGAAAATACACAGGTATATATTTTAAATTCTTTGTTCATATTGAAATTTTCTATACAAATGTAACAATACTGAAGTTCTACTTTAACTTAAATTTTTATACTAACATTGCTTTTCTCTTACACAGAAAACGTTTGCTAATATTAACATTTATTTCTGTATCTTTTAATACATATATTAGTTCTAAAATAACAATGTCAGTATTATTGCTTTTAACTCCTGCGTTAAACTTTACATTTCTTTTATCCTGAGAACACATCCCCCTAAGCAGGCTAAAACATTTGCCTTAAAGCATTGCAACAGTTATTTTCTTGATCTGTTACCAATTAGGGATGTAAGTGTACTTACTTTCAATTTTAGGAACTCATGTTTAAATATTTAAGGATTTACTTGGTCAAAAAATCAACATTAAATAAAAACACATGAGTCTTGCTTCCATCTCTGTCAACTCCATCTTCTGATTTAAAAAAAAATGTGTGCGTTTGAACTTTTTGTCTTGCCCTTGTTCTTTCCTCCCTTCTCTTCTGGAAATGTGTTGTTGTAGAGCTCCTAAGGAGGTCTGAGTGAGGTAGGTGGCTGTGGAGGTTGTGTAGGGATGCTGTGATGAGTGAAGCAGGGCCCAGAGCCCAGGCAGGATGAAGGGGGCATCCTCAGTAGGTGGTGGCCTGGCCTGGGATCAGTTGTCGGAGCCTGATCAGGGTTTGGAGGGAATTTCGAGGGGGCTACCTTGGAGCTCCAGCAAGGTGTGGGCTTCCACACAGTGATTCCAACTGATGCAGGTATCAGAGTACAGGTGAAGGGAGGAGAGTGTCTGCGGTGGGGAAAGGGGCAGAGACAGCTGGGGAGCTTGTGTACACACAGGTGGAGCACAGTCTACAAAATATATCTATGCACATAGAAATAAATATATATGTGTCTGTGTACACACAGACATGTACATGTATTCCTCTGTACCCAGCACTGTCTGATAACTCGGTAACATTTTAAGTTTTAGATTTTTCTGTGAGGGTATATATAAAAATTTTTAAAAGTAAAAACGTTCACAAACCAAAAGGACTGGACTGGGATATGCAAACACATTCTTCCAATTTTCTGCCTGAAACCTGGAAGGAGGGGCAAGTCCCCTGTGTGCACTGCACCCACTCACATTTCCACCCCTCCAACCATGGCTCCTATTTCATCCCAAGTCTATTCAGACGCCTTTTAACCAGGCTCTCTGCACCCACACCTGGCGTCTCTCTTCCATAAGCCAGGGAGCTTCCACAATTCACAGCTCTGCCCGTCTCCTCTTGCTGGTGCCCATTAATGCATGAAGGCCACTTGCTGGCTGGCCTTTTCCATCTTCTCCAGTCTCATCATTTATCACTTCCTTTTTCCACACTTTCAACATTCACCCTTTGCTCTAGCCCTACTTACAGGCATGCGCTTCTCCCACACAACATGCTATTTGATGTTTGGGGTTGTGTACTTAGTTGCTTCTGTGTGGTTTGTCTCCTTCCACTAGAATATGGGTTGAGGCAAGTGGAGGCCTTGTCTGTTCTGTATACAGCAGCATTTACAGAATTTTGAATGATTTCTGGCACTTCAAAGACACGTTTATAGCATTTGTTGTTTAGATGATGGGATGAACTCTCCAGTACCTTTGCACATGCTGTTCCTTATATTTAAACTGTCTTCCTTCTCCCAATGCCCTTCATGAGTTAAATACTATTTCTCCTGTAAAACTTGGTTAAAATATCAATTATTCCATGGAGATATTGCTAATATCTGCCCCTCACCCAAGAAATACACACACACACACACACATGCACAGTTGGGTTATCTCTCTCCTCTGAACTGCCCTCATATACCACCTCCATGTATAAGTCCCATGAACAGCCGGCTGATCAGAAAAGATTAATTCTCCCCATTCATCCTGTAGAATTGTTACCAGAAAATGGCTGCCCAGGTACTGCATTATGTGGGGCCAATGTGACCAGCTCTGACGAATGGCTTGTGGGCACCACTTCCAAACCTAGCCCAAAAAATATTCCTGTGACACCCTCTAGTTTCCTCTTTCTTCTACCTGTTGACTGGATGTGAAGTATCCAAAAGAAAACTCTAAGGCCATGGGAATAGTTAGAGCACATGAAAACTATCTTGCAAACTCCTGCACTATTCTGCAATGACGGCAGGAAATGCCATCTATTGTGGCTAGCAACAGGGCTTGGGGACCTTTGTTACTGAGGTTACCCTTCCCAACTTACACAGCATGCCTTTCCACAGCACAGAGTGCTGTCACTGCCATGTGTCTCTCCTTGTCTGTAGTCTGAGCTACTTGGGGCAGGGAATGTGTGTCACATCCCACATGACCAGGGTGTAGTCCAGGGTCTGGCATATAACTTTGAGCAGTTAATCTGTCTGGCAGTGGGTTGATGACTCAGAAAAAGTAAGACAAGGCCAGTTATTGTTTTTCTCCCTAACAAAGATTTTCCTGTGAATTCGTCTGCTATTTCCACTATAGATGATGTTTTACCTTGAGCATCACTGGGGCACCCTCCTCTCTGCTGAGACACTTCACCTGTCTTCCCAAGGCCCTGTGGTGGCAGGCTGTTCATCTCAGGCTCTACCCACGGAGCTCACGGAGGAGAACTAATTTTGGAAAAGCCATCTATGCCTGACCTTTATTCTACCCTGCTCTGAAATACTTTATTTTTATTTTTTTGCTTTAAGTGTCAATTTTTCCCTGCTCACAATGAAATTGTGCCTAATTCCCATTCTCCTTTCCACCTTAAACTGGTCATTACTGCTTCTTGCTTTGGTGGCTTTATTCTTGTGAGACCTACATTCAGTTGAGATTGTAAAACAAAACTATGTGGGTGTTATTTGTTTCTAAAACAAAGTGCAAAAACAAAGTGGATTTTTCAGTTCTAAGCTCACATCCAGCTCATCACATCAAGTAATCCACTGAGGTCTGGTGGGAAGATCACTTAAAATAATCATTAATAACAGTAGAAGTTACCATCTCAAGGAACTATTTACTGGGCACTATAGTAGACACCTAAAATGCCTCATTTTTATGGTCTGTTCAGGATACTTGAGACATTGAACAGTGGCAATATTGATGAGTATGTCAGGATAAACAGCATACTCCTAGACTTGCCCAGAAATAGCAGATCAAATGATGACCCTGGCCACATGTCAAATGAAGGAACAGTGACAGGGTGGATCAGGCAGCTTATCAGGTCACACAGCTTGGGAGGTGGGAGGATTCAAAGACAGGTGTGCCTGACCCCAAAGCTCATGTTCTATTGCCTTTGTCTAAAGTCCTGGTGAGAGTGGAAGAAGGTGGTAAGGCAGAGGGTGGAAGTGAGGAGAAGGGTAGATGAGGATGATAGACTGGTTATATCAGCCTGATCAGCTGATCAGACCCCCAGTCTGCCATTCCCACTGCCTAGCTGCCCCCTTCTGGGATGCAAAGACACATGGAGAGTATCGTGGGAAACAGTCAACACATGTTCAGTAATGATGACTTTCTAAATTTTTCTTGGAGAAAGAAAGAGAAAGTGAGAAAAAAGGAACCAGAACAGGGGCTTGGGAACCACAAGGTAATCTGAAGATGTTCATGGGAAATCAAACTCCTGAGGCTTCACAGAAGACCCCAGGCTTTACCAGAAATTGTAACTTATGTTTCAGCTTTAAGACTATTTCATGACTCAACCAAAGTTGTCAGGAAATTGTTTACCATTGCATATGCAGGTGGGTTTACACAATAAAGCCTCATGTTAGCAAATGCTTATCACAGAATTAGAAACTGTATTTTACTTGTGAATGCTATATTGTTTCAAAGCTGTTGCTTTATAAATAAATGTTTTACTTCTGCATTTTACATTAGCTAACATGCCTTGGTTGCATCTGAAGAAATGTGAAATTTAAAGAAATGACAATCACTTCAAGTGAACAAAAAATCACTCCCACGGGGTATCTTAAATGGCAGTTCATACTGAGTCACTTGATTGATGTGACTCTGCCTATTGCCCTTCAAGTGCTATAAACAGATATTTATCCACTCCACGTCCAGCACATTAGTTTGTGGAAAGGTACAATTATTTCTGCAAGTAAATCTACCAAAAGTTAGAAATGAGTTAGGAGGCAGCAACATGGAGATTGAGTTCTGAAAGTTTTAGGATGGAAAAAGTTGGTAAAGAAAACAGCAGAGAGAAAGAGAGAAGGAGCATTAAAAAATCTTCAACCCAAATCGTGATAGGCTCAGGGTTGGGGAGAAAAGCTAGGTTTTGCATTTTTTCTGATAGCTCCTGGTTCTGATGCTGTCATTTGCATATCAGCTCACTTTTCCATTAGATCTCATGTCCCTGACAGGTCAGCACTGACGGTACAGGAGATGCAGCTGAACAAATATCCATTTTTTAAACAAGGTAAAAGAAATGTTTTAAACTGAAACTGCTGCCACTAATATCTAGCTGTGTTTCCACCAATCTGTGTGGTTACATCTTAATGCTTTCCTGTATTAATAGCCTTTCCTGAAATCCCCTGATGGGCTCTGTTTGGTAAATTCACTCTCCTTGGCCATCAGTGATCTAGAGAATTCCTGAAAGGTCATCTTGCCATTCAACAATGCTGTGACACAGCCTGGTGCAGCGTCATTTGATGAATAGGAAGAGTCAGCCTCCTCTGGTAGTACAGGTAAGGCTGCAGTGAAACCACCATTTGCAGATGAGGCATATTTTTGCCTCTGGGAAAATGCAGTCATCAGCTGTCAGTTCATTTTGAGTTTACAAAATGAGCTAAGATTCAGGAAATTGTTTTATACCCTTCAGAAATGATCACAAAGGTGTTATCTTGGTCTCTTACATACTCAGGAAGACTTGTAAAAGTCTTCCCCATCTAATCTTGTCCAATTATGTCTCTTTATGATAACCAGTGGGAAGGAACAGTATTGCCCATCAGCACTTAGTGCTGAAATATGACTCAGGAAATTATCTTCAGTTGAATGATTCATTTCCAAGTCTCCTCAATTCATTTGAGTGATGTTACATAATATGTGCACAACTGCAGGGTTAACTAGGTATTATTTGTTAAGCATTTATTATGTACCATGCCCAGGACTAAACATTTTACATTCATCGACTCATTTAAGCCTCATAAATACAATTTGAGGTAAATACTATTATTATCTCACTTTATGGATATTCAAGAACAATATTTATTAGAAGAATTAAAACACAAATTTGTCTTACTCCAGGCAGACATATAACTATTGTAGAATGATTCTAGGAGAGGCTAAGACTACAGATTCTAGGTCATGTCAACCACTGTAATGATGGGGTCCAGGATATGCTACCCCAAACTATGGTAACTTGGCATGTTGAATATTTTAAACTGAAGGTGTTTGGTAAAATCAAAGAGGCAGGAAGTTCACTCTGACCTTCTCCCTGTCCTTACCCCCTGAAACAGATCATATATCCCTTATGAGATGTACCCTCCCTATACCCAGAGGAAAGAAGAATCCTTTTCTTTGAAGACATAGGGACACAAAGAAGAATCCTAATAAGCAGGCCTTGATAAGTTCCCCGTATTTATTACAGTACCTCATACTCCTTAACCTGTACTATTTTCCCCTAACTGTCCACTCATTATCAAACCAAGCACAAAAATGCTCATGGCCAACTGTTTCTATGGGTCATCACTTCCTTGTGAAGTCTGCCATATCACACAAAACTTATAAATAAGTGGGTGTACTTTTCTCTGGTTAGTCTGTCTGTCAGTTTAGTTTTCAGACCCAGCAACCCTAAGATGGTCAAGAATAATTCCCCAGCTCCTGTAGTGGTCCCAGTTGATGCTAAGCACAGCACTCTACAGTGGACATCATACTATCATTTATATAAGGAAACTGAAGCTCCAAGCATTTACATGACTGGCCTAAGTTAGGGCTGTTAAATGGGGTGAAAACACAGGATATAGTTCAGATGATAGCAAAAAATATTTTAATATAGGTATGTCCAAAAAATAATTACTTCTCTGAAATTCAAATTTAACTTGTGTTTGTATGGCAACTTTAGGCTGAAGTACCAGTTCTGGTGTAACACGGGCTTCTCCTCAGAGCCCAGGGCTCTTTCCACTACTCCATGGGAGGGGTCTACACTCCCAACCCAGAGCTGTAAATGGACAGGTATAGAAACTGCCTCAGTCAGACAATCACATAGCCGTGGAAGCTAACATTTGGCACTAGAGTGACATCAGCTTTGTAGTTGGAATCTAATGCATACACCTTGGTGTCAAACATTGCAACTTTTTTTAATAAGTCAACTTAGCTTTTTTTGTAAGTCCTTCTTCTCCTAGGATAGTGGAAATACAGCTTTCTGACCCTCTCCCTGGATGTGCCAACATGAACACAGAAATATAATAGAAAGTGTATATTGGTCTGGGCCTCATTCCTGACACTGGGTTCCTAAAGCCCTGGGAATTTCCTGGGTAATAGCAGCATCTTTTAATGTAAGTAGGTGGTTCTGGGTGGGCTCTGCTTGGGTGCCTGAAAGGCAGAAAGCCCAAGCCATGACTAGAAGCTTGGAATTTTCAGCCTCACCCCTCCATTCTCCAGAGAAAGGGGAGCGGATAAAAACAGAGTTAATAATAGGTCATACCTGTGTCTCAACAATTGGAGTTTGGAGAGATTCAAGGTTGGTAAACACATCCATGTGGTGTACTGGGAGGGTGATGAGTCCCAACCCCACAGGGATGAATGAAGCATTCTGCTGGCCCAAGGGAGATCCCTCACAGTAACAAAAAAGCGTTAGAAACCATTTCTCACATGGGGTAGACCTTCTGTAACCTCCGTTGATCATGGCACCAGCTTCACTGGGCAAATCGTACAAGTCTTAATGAAAGGTAATGGATGTACCCCAGTTCGCTAATGCATTCATCTACTGAAGCACATCCTGATTTCCTTAGGTTTTTAGCCATTATGAATAGAGGTACTGTGTAAAATTGCATGGTGAATTTTGTTGAGACACAGTTTTTCAAAGCAGTTGTCTAAATAACAGCGACGCAATTCTTGGATCCTAAAGTGAGACTTATCTTTTCAATGGTAAGATAGTTTTTAATGGTTCTTTTTTGTTTTATGGATTTTTGTGTATCTTGAGTACAAATACTTTATAAAATATGTATTTGCCAACATTTTCTCCCAGTGCGTAATTTGTATTTGGGTTCTTTGAACAAGATTTTATAGAGTAGAAATCTTAATTCTATAAATCCCACATGATGTATCCTTTTTCTTTTTTGTATAGGATTTTGGTTTTGGGGGTTTAAAGTCATCAGCAAGAGTGTATAGATTTTCTTGCTTTTACATAGAATTTTTATAATTTTGCACCTAAAAATTGTCTATGGAGAATGTTGAGTGAATTTTTGTGTAAGCTGTAAAGCTTGTGCGTACCTTCATTGCATTCTGTATGTTCTCCAACAAATTATACAAGACATGGGAAATTCCTGCAAATTGGGGTTTGATTTTCCAAAATTATGTTATTCATCAATCGAGCCACGAGGGGGCGCCACTTTCCTCGAGCTGTGAGCCCTCGTCCCATATCACATAAAACTTAGAAATAAGTGGGTGTAGTCCGCCCACCGTGGCCCTCAGTCGACGCCATTGCCCTGTCTGTGGACTTGCGTGGCGCATGCGCGATCAGGCCCAGGACATCCTTCTGGTTCTGGTGGCAGCCGGGATTCCTCAGGCTCCCGTGCGGCACCGTCCAGGACACTGCCGTCCGCGGCCGCCGTGAAAGCTCGGTTTTCTTAGGAGCCATGGGACGGAAAGGTGAGGAGAGGCTCCCCGTGCGTCGCCTGCAGAGCACTCCCCTTCACGGGCCTGTGGAGGAAGGCCTGCGGCAGGGAAAGGGGTCTCAGTTGAATGTGGGGGAGCGGCTGACGCGACGGGTGGAGTTGAGGGGGCGGGTGAGTCCGGGACACAGCTGAGTCCGTGGCGGGGCGAGTGAGCCTCGCCCAGCGTGTCCCCGGGAGCCCGTGCGATGGGTGGATTGGCCGCACCAGCGGGAGACCCTCCAGGCTCCAGACGTCCTTCCTGACAAGGCTCTGAGATGGTAATGGGGCAGAGGGCACTTGGTTGCTGAATGGCCTGCTTACCTGGGGTTCAGGTCTTGCGGTGTGCTGAGCACACAGGTTGTTTTCCTGAGAAGAGTCCCCAGTGTGGGGTCCGCCTGGGAGACTCTCCCCAGGCTAAGCACGGCACTGACACAGCCCAGCTTCCCGAGGGCTGCCCCCCATCCGTGGCCTGTGCCCGGGCCTCGTGTGCTGCCTCCAAGGGAAGAGCTGGATTGGTGAAGCAGAGGGCGCCCCGTGTTCTGTTACCACACCCGCTTCTGCTTGGGCGCCACACGGGGTCTCGGTTGCTGCAGCACTGCTTTGTAATGGGATGAAAGGGTGACATGCTCCTGCTCTGCTTTCCCAGGACGGCTGTGGGGATGGGGTCCCGTCCAGTTCAACCAAGCCTGCAGGGTGTTTGCTTAGTTTCTGTGAGAAGTGCGATGGAATTTTGGTGAGGGTCGCAGGGGTTGTGCACATTGCTGTGTGTGGAGGGACTTGTAACAACCTAACACTTCCCGTCCACATCTGCAGGGTCCACAATTTTCAGGTCTCCCACCTCCTCGGTTAAGTTTGTTCTTAGGTACCTGTAACTTCTGGAGAAAATTCCTGAACTAAATACCTTTGAGCCGAAATCAGTCAAAGGGAGAAATAAAGTGGGAGAAACCCGTTTCTTACTTACTAGTAGTCATCCACTTCAGCTTGCCCGTGTCTGTCACAACCAGGCTTCAGAAGAAGGGGCCCCACCGAACTTCTCCAGTCCAAATATGCCCTCGCTCGCCCTCGTAATTACCTGTTGATAGAGAGATGGACTATTTATCTCCACTTCTTGGAAGCACCTACTGATGTGGAGATGCACGAAGGCTAGGTGAGATACTTTGGAAATACTACAGTTTTTCCATAGCACTTTAGTCTTATTTATTTATTTCCTTGCTATCATTAATCTACAATGACATGAGCAACATTATGGTTACTAGTTTCCCCCATCATCAAGTCCTCAGCACACACCCCATTACAGTCACTGACCATCAGTGTAGTAAGATGCTGTAGAATCATTAGTCTTCTCTGTGTTGGACAGCCCTCCCCATACCTCTCCTGGCACATTATGTGGGCTAATCATAATGCCTTTCCCCGCTTACCCTCCCTTCCCACCCTCCCTCCCCAGGGCCTTTCTCTTTGGTAACTGTTAGTCCATTCTTGTGTTCTGTGAATCTGCTGCTGGTTTGTTTCTTCCGTTTTTTTTCTTTATTCTTACACTCCACGTATGAGTGAAATCATTTGGTACTTGACTTTTTCCGTCTGGCTTACTTCACTGAGCATAATACCCTCTAGCTCCATCCAAGTTGTTGCAAATGGTAGGAGTTGTTTTATTCTTTCACAACACTTTCTTCTTTATGATGCACTTGTAAAGGGCATTATTTTCTTAATCTCTGATGGTTCGTTATTAGTGAATACAAGCAAACGACTTTTATAAGTTGGTTTGGTATCTTACAAGTTTACTGAATTCATTTTTAGTTCTAACAGGACTTTGGTGAAGTAGGGTGGGAAATTGGAATTCTAAAATTCCACTGTTTGTACCCCAGGTCTTCCCAACATCCAAGGCCAAGTGGCTGCAGGGGAACCTCCCACAGGCTTTCTAATGTGCCCTGGACCCCTGCAAGGTGCCATTTGTTTGAACTGGGTGGAAGGGCTTGGCCTCTCTTGACAGGATGTTATGTCTGCTGTGCTTTTCTTATGGTTATTTTGCAAACTAATTTACTTTCCAGCAATTAAAAACCTACAGAAAACTTGTAGTGTCAGTACAGATTCACTTTATACTGAATTTCCTAGCATCTCACTTTGCCACAGTTTCCACTTCACACGAAATTTCTGTGGTGTCTACCCCAAACAGGGACACGCTTCCAGGGAAACAACATCTGACTGCAAATGAGGGAAGTATTAGGGTCTCCACATGATAATCCAATGCACAGAACCACCACAGCTGTCACCATCCGCTCCAGCTTAGTGCACATGTCTTACTATCCTGATGCAGTTTCCTTTTTCTGGAACTGTTCCCGAGACTTTACCTCAGTTGGTTTCTCTGGGACCTTGAATAAGCAGGATCACATAATATTTGTCCTTCTTGGAGGGGCGCATTTCCATGAGCATAATGGCTTTGTGGGTCCATCTGTGCAGCAGGTTCTAGGACTCCTTGTTTACTCCACTGTGTAGAGACCACATTGCTTTCATCTGTCTGTGGTCACCCGGGTCGTCTCCCCATTTTGGCTGTTGTTACTCATGCAGCTGTAAACAGAGGTGTTAAATATCTACGTCCCTTCTTTCCTGTCATTTGCGCAAATGCCCTGAAATGGAATTGCTAATTATATGTTAACTATGCTCGAGTTTTGGGGGACACTCTTCACACACAGTGTTTTCAAATCAGCTTTGGACCATTCTTCTTTATTTCTATATTTGGCAGAATAATGTAGTTTATGGATCAACCCTGTTTTGTTCATCTGTTCATCCCTTGATGGGCATTTGAGTTGTTTCTACCTTTTTACTGTGGTGAGCAGTGATGCTAAGAACTCTTGGGCCAGTTTCTGTTTGAACAGCATTTTCATTTCTCTGTGGTATTTATCTAGGATCGGTTCTTTACCCACAATTAGGTAACTGTATTATATATTATGAGGAAATGCCAAGCTGTTGTATACAAGATGCATGTTTTATATTTCCACAAGCCAAGTTTAGGGGCTCTAATTCCTATGCATCCTTGGTAACATGTGATTTTGAATTTCCCTGAGTATGGCCAATGCCATGTGCTTGCATTGGGTGGGGGTCTCTGTGGTCTAATTTGCATTTCCATAGCAACTGATGCTGTGTGAGACCTCTTCATGTGCTTGTTGAACATTAGTATGTATTACTTGGAATCTTAATCCACTTTAAATATTTGTCTTCTCTTTTTGCCTTGTACTAGTTTGTGGTGTTTCCTGGGTTACAGGCTCTTTTTAGATGTACAACGTGGAGATATTTCCTTTCATTATGTGACTGTTTTTTCACTTTCTGGTTGGTGACTCTTAACGCAGAAAAGTTTTTAATTTTATGCTCTCTTCTGTTGCTTGTCCTTTGGTGTCAGATCTGAGAAATCATGGCTAAATCTAAGGTCATGAACGTTTATCCTCATGTTTTCTTCTAGACTCTGTTGTTTTTTAAATATTATGTAAGCCCTTTGTCTTTTCTGAGTTAATTTTTGTATGTGATGTTTGTTAAGGGTTCAGTTTCATTCATCTGCATATGGACAGCTATTTGCCCAGCACCGTTAGCAAGGAAGACAATTCTTTCCCTAATTTAATTTTGTCCACCCTTGTCAGAAAGCAAGTGACTGTATATGGTTTGGGTCACTTCAGGGCTTTCCACTCACTTCTGTTGATCTGTGCATACAGTTGACCCTTGAACAAAATGGGGGGTTTTATAGCTGACATCCCACAGAGTCAGAATACACATAAAACATCTCTCTCCCCCCAAACATAAGTATTATCCTAATCTCATTGCTTATTTTTACTGGAAGACTTACCAATAATATAAACAGTTAACACATACTTTGTACATTACACATGTTTTGTGCTGTATTATAACTGTAAGGTAAGCTAGAAAAATCAAGTGTTTTTAATTGTCTTAAGTCTTATGTGAGAGGTACCCTCCCTATACCAAGAGGAAAGGAAAATCCTTTTCTTTGAAGACAAAGGGACAGAAAGAGGAATCTTAATGAGCAGGCCTTGATAAGTTCCCCTATTTACGACACTATCTCATACTCCTGAACCTGTCATATTTCTCCACAAATGTCCACTCCTTATCAAACCCAGCACAAATTGCTCAGGGACAACTGCTTCTCTGGGTCTTCACTTCCTTGTGAAGTCTCCCATATCACATAAAACCTATTAATAAATGGGTGTGCTTTTCTCTGGTTAATCTTTGTCAGTTTCATTTTCAGACCCAGCAACCCTAAGAGGGTCAAGAACAACACCCCCAGCCCTTGCAGTGTTCCCAGTTGATACTAAGCACAGCACTCTACAGTGCGCATTATTCTATCTCTCAGATGAGTAAATTGAAGCTCCAAGCATTTAGATGACTGGCCTAAGATAGGGCTGCCAGTCTTGGGGTAAAAACACAGGATATAGTTCAGATGATAGCAAGAATTATGTTAATATAAGTATGTCCAAAAAATTATTTGTTCTCTGAAATTCAACTTTAACTTGTGTTTCTATGGCAACTTTAGACAAAAGTCCCAGTTCTTTTGTAAGATAGGTTTTTTCTCTGAGCCCAGGGCTCTTTCTACCACTACAAGGTAGGGGCCTACACTCCCCACCCAGACCTGTGAATGGACAGTCATAGAAACTGCCTCGGTCAGACCCTCAAATAGCTGTGGAAGCTAATACTTGTCACTACACCCATATAGACTTTTAGTTGGAATCTAATCCATACACGTTGGGGTAAAACATTATAACATTTTAAAGAAGTAAACAGTTTTTGTTGTAAATCCTCCTTATCCAAGGATAGCAGAAGCAGAACTTCCTGACCCTCTTCCTGGGATGTGCCACTGTGAACACAGAAATACAACAGAAAACTTATTCTGGTCTTTGCCTCATTCCTGATCCTGGGCTCCTAAATCCTTGGGAATCTCCTGGGTAAGAGATTCTTTTATACTAAGTAGGTGGTTCTGGGTGGGTTCTGCTCAGGTGTCTGACAGGCAGAAAGCCCATGCCATGATTAGAAAGTTGGAATTTTCAGCCTCAACCCTCCATTCTCCAGAGAAAGGGGAGGAGAAAAAAATGGAGTTAATAATACATCTTACAAGTTTCTCAAAATATGGATTTTGGAGAGCTTCCAGGTTGGCAAACACATCCATGTCGTGTACTGGGAGGGCGATGTGTTCCAACCCCACAGGGAAGAATGAAGCCTTCTCCTGGCCCAAGGCCAAAGCCTTCATAATTACAAAGAAGCTGTTAGAAACCATTTCTCATTTGCGGTACACCTGTGAGCACCAGTGATCAAGGCACCAGCTTCACTGGGCAAATCACTGTACATTTCACTGTACAAATCGTAGTGAAATGTAATGGATGTACCCCAATTTGCCAAAGCATTCATCTGCTGAAACACATCCTGATTTCTTTAAGTTTTTAGCCTTTATGAATAGAGCTATTAGGTAAAACTGCATGGTGGCTTTTGTTGGGACATAGTTTTTCAAAGCAGTTGTGTAAATACTGGTGATGCAATTCTTGAATGTCATGGTGAGACCTTTTTTAATTGTAAAATATTTTTAATGGCTCATTTTTGTTTTATGTATCTTTGTATATCTTGAGTACAAATCCTTTATCAAAAATGTATTTTGCAAATATTATCTTTTAGTTTGTGTCTTGTGTTTGGGTTCTCTGAGCAAGGTCTTTTAGAGTAGCAATTATAACTCTATAAAGCACATGTGATTATTTTTCTTTTGTGGATATGCCTTTGGTGTTGGGTTCATCAAGGTTGTTTAGATTTTCTTGCTTTACCTACAAATTTTATAATTTTGCATCTAAAATTTGACTATGAAAAATTTTTTTATGAGTGTACCACTAAAAATTATTTTTAATTAAAGTATTATTGACATACACTCTTATGAAGGTTTCACATGAAAGAACACTGCGGTCACTACATCCGCCCATATTATCAAGTCCCGTCCATGCCTCATTGCAGTCACTGTCCATCAGTGTAGTAAGATGCCGCAGAGTCACTACTTGTCTTCTCTGTTCTACACTGTCTTCTCTGTCGTCCCCCACACCATGTGTGCCAATCATAATACCCCTCAATACCCTTCTCCCTCCATTTTCACCTGCCCTCCCACACCCCTCCCCTTTGGTAACTGCTAGTCCCTTCTTGGAGTCTGTGAGTCCGCTGCTGTTTTGGTCCTTCATTTTTACTTTGCTGTTATACTCCACAAATGAGGGAAATCATTTGGCATTTGTCTTTCTCCACCTTGCTTATTTCACTAAGCATAATATCTTCCAGATCCAACTATGTTGTTGCCTATGGTAGGATATGTTTTTTCCTATGATTAAGAAGTATTCCATTGTGTTTATGTACCACACCTTCTTTATTCATTGATCTCCTGATGGACACTTAGGTTGCTTCAATATCTTGGCTCTTGTAAAAAGTGCTGCAACAAATATAGTGGTGCATATGTCTTTTGGAATCTGAGAAACTATATTCTTTGGGTAAATTCCTAAGAGTGGAATTACCGGGTCAAATGGTATTTCTATTTTTAGTTTTCTAAGGAACATGCCTATGGGGAATTTCGACTTAATTTTGGTGTAACTTGTAAAGCCTTTGCCTACTTCATTTCATTCATTTCACTCTTAAAGTGGAGAAGACACAAGAAATTTGTGCCCATTGTGGCATGAATTTCCAAAGATTTGTGGTTCATCAGTTTAGCCACAAGGGGGCACCACCTTCACTGAGTTGTAAGCACGCATCCTGCAATGCTCACCGTGACCCGCAAGCGGCGCCTCTGCCCTCTTTGTGGATCAGCAGGGCTCATGCGCTGTCTGGACGCAGGCCTTTTCTCCCGGCTCTGACCGGTGCCGGTATTGCTCCGGATCCCCTGCAGCTCCGTGACACCGCGGGCCGCGTCCACAGGGGCACCTCGGTTTCCTGAGGACCTGCAGTACGGAAAGGTAAGGAGAAGCTTTCCGTGCATATCCTACTGAGCGCTCCTCTTCAGGGGCCGGGAGAGGAAGGCCTGCGATGGTTAACTATTTGTGGAGTCTCTGCCACGACGGGTGCAGCTGAGTTCAGGGTGTGGCGGACTTCACTCAGGGAGAGTTCGGGCCCGTGCTGAGACAGGGCTGGGGCGGGTATGTGGTGTCCAGCGCTTCCCCGGCAGCCTGTGTCTCCACGCTGCGTGCCTCGGGCCCCTTGCAGTGGGTGGATTGTCCACACCTGCGGGACACCTTCCAGGCTGCAGGCATCCTTCCTAACAAGGCTCTGAAATGAGAATGGGGGCGGAGGGGAGTTGGCTGCTTAAGCGGCTCGCTTACCTGTGCTTCAGCCTTTGCTGAGCGCCCAGCACTCAGGGTGGTTTCTTGCGAAGGGTCCCCGAGGTGGGGTCCACCTGGGAGGCCCCCTGGGCACAGCATGGTGCCGAACCAGCCTGGCTCCTTGAGGGTGGCCAACACCCACTGCCTGCGACCGGGGCCAAGTGAGCCGGTTCTTCATGCCGAGCAGGTTGGGGGATGAAGGGCACTTGGTGTTCTGTTTAGACTCCCGCTTCTGCTTGGGCGAAACATGGGGTCTCCGTTGCTACAGGTCCACAGTGTAGTGGGAGGTCACGGCACGATGCCCGGGCTCTGCTTTCTCATGTCGGCTGTGGGGATGGGGTCCTGTGTGGTTCTATCCAGCCTGTTGGGTGTTTGCTTCTTTGTGAAGTGTGGTGGAATTTCGATGGGGGGGTCCCACGGAGTCTGAAGGTTCCTGTTGGTCGACAGGACTTGTAATAAACTAACCCACCCCTGCCCCATCCTGGTCTGCAGTGTCCACAGTGTTTAGGCCTCAAGCTTCAAGCCTCCCGCCTCATTGGTTAGGCTTCTCCTTAGGTACTTCATTCTTTACGATGCAGTTGTAAAGGGCATTGTTTTCTTAATGTCTCTTCCTGACGGTTGGTTATTGGTGAACAGAAGTAAACAACTTCTGTATGTTGATTTTGTATCCTGCTAGATTATTGATTTTATTTTTAGCTGTAACAGGTTTTTGGTGGAGCAGTGTGGAAACTGGAATTTAAAAATCCCAGTGTTCCACTCCAGGTCGTCCCAACACCCAAGCCCCGTGTCTGCAAGGGAATTTTACCACGTGCCTTGTAGTGACTCCCGCAGGCTAAGTAGTGGTCCACTTCGGGTGAACTGAATGGGGAGGGCTTGGCCTCTGTGACAGGGTGTGATGTCTGCTCTGCTTTTCTGGTGCAGGACCGACGTGGTTGTTCTGCAAAATAATTTACTTTAAAGCAATTTCAAGCACACAGAAAACTTGCAGTGTCTGTACAAACACTCTTTACACTAAATGTCCCATGGTCCCACTTTACCACACCTGCCACTTCACACAAAGTTCTCTTGGCCTCTACCCTAAATAAGGACAAGTTTATAGGGAGCCACCACCTGACCCTAAATGAGGGAAGTATTAGGGTCTCCACATGATAATTCAGTGCACAGACCCAGCACAGCGGTTTCCATCTACCCCAGCTGTGTGCAAATGTCTTTCTATTCTGATCACATTTCCTTTTTCTAGAACTCTTCCAGGGACATTAGCTCAGGTGGGCTCCACCAGATCTCACGTAAGCGGGATCACATAGTATTCATCCTTCTGTGACTGGCGCATTTCACTGAGAAAATTGGCTTTAGGATTCATCCATGCAGCAGGTGCCAGGATTCCCTTGTTCACTCCACTGTGTGGAGAGGACACTTTGTTCATCAATTTGTCTGTGGACACGTGGGTCTTCTCCACCTTTTAACCATTGTGAGTCATGCAGTTGTGAGCATAGGTGTCCAAATATCTAAGTCCCTGCTTTTGGCAGATGCCCTGTTGTTTAGGCAGATGCCCTGAAATGGAATTGCTGCTCATATATTAACTGTATCTTCAAGTTTCTGGGGACACCTTCCCCACTCTCCACACCGTTTTCCAGGAGGCTGTGGACCATTTTCCTTACTCTATATGGCAGAAAAATACAGTTTATGGATCAACCCGTTTTTATCCATCCATTCACCCCTTGATGGGCATTTGAGTTGTTTCTGACTTTTTGCTGTGCTGATCAATGCTGCCAGGAACTCGTGGGCCAGTTTCTGTTTGAACATCATAGTCATTTCTTTGCAGTATTATCTAGGAGTGGATGTAGAACCACAATTAAGTAATTGTATTTTATCTTTATGAGGAAACACCAAGGTGTTGTACACAGGCTGCACGTTTTACATTTCCACAAGCAAAGGTTAGGGGCTCCAGTTCTTCTGCATCCTTTGCAATGTGTGATTTTCAGTTTTCCTGAATATAGCCATTCCCATGTGTGTGCAGGGAATTCTATGGGACACCTTTCCATGTGCTTGTTGGAGCATTTGTATGTCTTGGAGTCTCTCATCCATTTAAAAAGTTGGGATGTTGCCTTGTTGCACTGTACAAGTTCATGGTGTATTCTGGATAACAGGCTCTTGTCAGATGTACAGTGTGCAGATATTTTCCTCTATTCCGTGACTTTTTCACTTCTTGGTTGGAATCTTTTGATGCAGAAAAGATTTTAATTTGGAGGAAATTAATTTATTCTTTCTCTTGTTGCTTGTACTTTGGTTTCAGATCTGAGAAACCATAGCTAAATCCAAGGTCATGAAGACTTATCCCCATGTTTTACCTATTACATGTAAGCCGTTATGTATTTTGAGTTAATTTTTGTATGTGATATAAGTTAGGATTCATTTTCATTCTTCTGCATGTAGACAGGAGGTTGCCAAGCACCATTTACTGGAAAGACACTTTCTCTCCATAAGTTAATGTTGTCCACCCTTGTCAGAAATCAACTGGATATTTCCATTCAGGTATGTTGATCTTTATATACAGTCGTCCCTTGAACAACATGGGGGCTAGTGGTACTGACTCCCCCACAGAATCACAATCTACATAAAACATGTGACTCTGCCAAACCTTTGTTATCCTAAAACTGATTGCCTATTTTGACTGGAAGCCTTACCAATAATATAAACACTCGATTAACAATATTTTGTACATTATACCTACTATGTGCTATATTCTTACAGTAAAGTAAGCTAGAGAAAAGGTAACGTTTCAAATTGTTGACTTAACATTTTCCCAACATATTTGCGGGGAAAAATAAGTTTTAAGTGGACCTGTGGAGTTCACATGAGTACTGTCTAAGGGTCAGCTGTGTATCTTTATGACAGTGTCACAGTGTTTCATTTACTGCTCACTTTGTACTAAGATTAGATTTTGGGAAGCCTGTGCCTCCAGCTTTGATTTTCTTTTTCAAGATTCTGCTCAAGGGCTCATTGTGGTCCCTTGCAATTTAATATGTGACAGGATCAGCAGGAGCAATTCTTCCTAAAAAGCTTTGGGAATTTTCATAGGAACCACATTGAGTCTGTAGGGTGCATTTGTGCCATTGCCATCTTAGAGATATTAAGTCTGCCATCACCACAGCAGGACCTTACATTTATTTTGCTTTTCTTTATTTTTCCTATTATCAATGTTTTATAATTTTAAATGCATAATACTTGCACTTAAATTAAGTCTGCTCCCATGTATATTATTAATGTTGACATTATTTAGTAGAGAATTTAAAAATTCCTTTTTTCATTATTCATTGCTAATGTATACAAGGAAAACATGTTTGTGTAATGTTCTTCTTTCTTGTAACTTCCCTTAGTTAATTTAGAACCTTACATTTGGAATTTAAGGTTTCAGAGCGTGGGGATTTAAGAATTTAGATATTTAGGATTAAAATAATACTGCCTAATATTTAATAAATGGAGGATTGGAACAGAGTGAAGATTAGGGTTTGTCATAGGGGTTTTGTTTGAAATAAGACAATAGGAAGAGAAGTGGTTAGAACTATGGATAGAGTACATGAACGGGTTAGGGTATGGGAATGGGTTAGTGTTAGGGTTAGGGTAATGTGATGGAGTGAGGCTATCAAATACAGCTAGGAGGCTTCAAACAAAATCCAGCCCTTTTCGACAACTTCCTCAGACTTTGCAGGCATGAAAGTGGTCTCAGGCTGCCTGGTAGTTCTGCTGTGTTCAGAACCCTAGGTGGGAAATCTTTCTGGCCACCCAGATTTATTATCATCTGCTCTCCAGTGCTGCAGTGGACAAGTCTGAGGTCGTTTTCCTTGATATTTTGCATGTTTTTGTCATTTTCTTCTGTTCTAGTTTTTTAGGTATCTTACTCATGTTTTTCCGAGAAATTGTTGGTGAATTAACCACAATGTAAACTATTTTTCCTTCATTGAGTTGAGTGCTCAGTGGGTCCTTATAACCTGAGAATTATGTTTTTGAGTTATTTAATATGTTCTTATAGTATTTCCTTTGAAGATTTTCTCCTTTTTCCCTTTTTTTTGACTGCATATTAATTTTGGCATAAAACTTTTCAACATTGACTTTCCAGTGTTCTTAACTTTTTTTTTGTATTGTCCCCTTCTCTAAATTTTTATTCTCTTTTCCGTGAGATTTCTTTAACCTCTGAATCCTTCCCTTGATTTTTTTGTTTCTTTTCCATTCTTCCTGATTTTTTTCTTTTTAATAATAGGCTCTTATGTGATGAATGCAGCATCTTAGCTCAGTGGAGATATTAAATATGATTTCTTTGAAGTTTTCTTCTTTTACCAGTATTGTCTGTTTCCACTATTATACTTTTTTTCACGTTATTTTGGTCTTTTCTCCTAATTATTGTGGGCTTACTCAGATGTCTGGTGATCCTTCTCTTTCGCTTATTTAAGAGGTGAGGCACTGGAGATCTATCAAGAAATGGAGTGTGCCCATTTGTGGCACATGCGCCTATATGTCTGTGGGCTTGTTTTCTGCCAGACTTGTAGGGTGACTGGGTCCCCAGGTGGCATTCTCATTGCAGATACTAATAGTTTATCTGTAAGTCTTTTCAGTAGATGGGTTAATTTTCCCATAGGATGGCCCCTTGATCTCTTGTTTTGGGAATATCAGTCCAGATACTGGAGTTCTTGACCTGTGTGGATAGAGTTCCTGTAGGCCTGGAGGATCTCGTGCTCTGACATGCACATGTGTACTTTCTAACCTGGTATTCACCCCTATTTTCTTCACTGCCAGTGTTACGACATTGTTGCTCTACAAAAAAGGGGAAAGTGGAGTAGACTTGGAGTCTTACTGCTCCTTGCACAGGCTTTCAAATGGTCTCCCTGTTTCTGCCTTTGCCCACAAGCCACCTTCACAGGTGGTCCTGCAGCCTGTTTATATTGATGCTGCCTCTCAGACACTGAGGTTTGGCCGTCCTCTGTGTCTCACATTCCTCACCATTTCAACATACATTTTGCAAATGTTGTGGTGCAGGTATCTAGATGTCTCCTACTTTTACATTAAAAAATGGATTTCAGTTTTTTCTAAAGGCTTGTTCTGTTGACTTTTCAAGAAAATAAAGGTGGTAGAGACATCTCTGCTCTATCATCATAAAAGTAGAAGCCCTTTGAATAGAGGAATTTCAAAGGATTTTGAGTAGAGAAATGTATTGAATGAAAAGAGAATGTAATGTTATGAAAGTTCTCTGTCCTTACTTTCACCTCTTTGTGACTTTCTAAATCTCTGTGCATCTTTGCCCTACAGTATCTGTGGGAGTTTGTTCAGATAGACTGGAAGCTGGTTAGAGGCTTTCATATTGACCAAACTGTGCCAGATAAATGGCATATTTTCTGCTTGGGTATTGTTAGCCCCATAATGCTGGGGTGTACACTCTGTCCTTACTCTGTTCTGGCATGAGTTTGGAAGACAGTGTCTGCTCTGATCAAGGTCAAGCAGGTTTGACAGATAAAAGCAAAAGGCTTAGAGGGCAACTAACCATGGCCTCATTCATTCCACCTGCTTTTGTGCAGCTTGCTTAAACCATGATGGTCTATGACTAGTCTTATCTGGTGATAATGTGTGGAAACCTACCGCATCGCAAGTGGCAGGATCCAGTCAGCATGAAGATTCTGTTTCCTGGAACTCGCTGGAAACTTACTTATTTTAAGCGGAATGAGCTAGACCTGCAGTCATAAATGGCTACTAAGCTCCTTGGTATCCACTGTGGAAAATTGCCTTCTCTCTGTCCTCATCATTTGAATATGCTGTCTATTGTGAGGAATTCTCCACTGAAAAGAAGCTCCCTTTTATGCCCATTCGGTTCTTCCCACCCCAGAATCTGAACACTGAGGGAACAGCACAGAAACACAGGACCAGTTGGAGGTGGTAGTAAGTGCACAGGGGTGATGGGCTGATCCTGGGGTAAGGCAAGGTGTGTTCTTGGGTACAGTCATGGAAATTCCTTCTAAGTAAACTGGTCCTCTGCCTTTAGTGTGAATTCTGTGACCTCCTACTGTACCGCCACGGTTTCCTTTCCCTTTTAAGTTGCCAGTGTTCATTTCTGTTGTTTGTAGTTAAGAACCGGATTTTCACAGACTGGTTGATCTTGCTATTTCCCTCTGGTGACCCACCGTGAGCTAGATTTCTCTCTTGAAATGGTGTCCCAACACCTAGTCTTTTCTGAGGAGCTTTAGTGTCTGATTCGGACTTTAGGAAGCTCAAGTCCTCATGTTCAAGGTTTTTAAACTTTGTTGTATCTCTGTGGAACTCGTATGTGTGGAATGCACCAGAAATGAAAACACACACATCTACTACACAAAAGGAGAATATTTGCTCCCCTTTCTTTCCTTGTCATACCTTTTCAGGGAAGAAATGATGTGGGTTTCATTAAATGTTTTTTTAATTTTGTTTTTCATTAAAAATTTTTCTTGTGGTAAAATAATATTACAGAATTTACTATCTTAACTGCTTTTAATTGTACATTTTAGTAATGTTAAGTTTATTCACATTGTAAAACACAGTTCCAGAATTTTTTCACGTAAGTCTTGTTTGATTATAAAGAAAGGAAGGCTCAGTTGAGAGAAAGAAGACTGTTTTTATAGAAGAATAATCTTTTGGCCATTTTCCATGAAGCAACTTAAAAGATTATTTATCTTTTAAAACTCTTGAATTTTTGTAATTTTAGATGATACTTGTGGAGTATTAAGTGTGTACCCAAGCATTAGTTATATTGGTAGCCCAGTAAGTTTATATAAAAGTTTCCTTGTGTAAGTAATGATTTGGGGCCAAGTGTGACAACATTTCCCCATTTTACTTTGTTAATTGGAGCCTGAAGTAGACTGGAGATGGTTGCAGCTGGTCTTGAAGAGGAGCAGAAAGGCTCATTACCCAGCAGTGGTTCATTGTGGCATCTCTTCTCCTTTTCTTTTCCATGAATGGAGACAAGATGTATTAGCATCTTGTTACCACTGGTGGAGGCTCAGAATTGCACCACAAAATCTCCTACGTTTTATGAAGCTGTGTTATTCCCAAGTGAAGTGTTTATGTAAGACTTTTGGGATTATCATTGTGAGGGATATATTTAGTGTATTTGGGTTTGTCTTTTGAAGCATGAGGGACCAACTCTCTTAATTAGCAGATTTTCAAATCCCTGATTCACACATATATTATTCAATAGAGTTATTCATATGTATGTGTGGCACACACACATACCCACACATAAATATATGAAATGCTGTTTAGATAACGGTCTCACAGGAAGTTGTTAGAAAGGGTTATTTAAAGTTTTCAAACTGAACTGGTTACTCAGTGGTCTTTTTGTCATTATTTCTTTTTCCCAGCCCTAAAATGAATATGAAAGCAGTGAATATTAGAAAAATGAGAATGATAAAGAAGAGTGGGTGTAATCAGTTTTATCTTTCAAGGAAGTCAGCAAACATTTGGTCTTTGTGTTTTTTTAAATATTAAGATATTACTGATATACTCTCTTATGAAGGTTTCACCTGAAAAACAGTGTGTTTACTACAATCACCCATATTATTGAGTCCTCCCAAACATCTTTTTTTTTGGATCATTCTGTATTTACCATTTTGTGCCCTCCTTTGCTGTCTAAAAAAAATAGTTTCCAAATACAGGTAACTTAATTTTAGATACATGTCATTCCTTTAAAGGATTATTATTGTTAATGTAATCATTTATCTGCTATAGGCTATTTTGTTTGTTACTAGCCATATTAGTTTGCAACTGGCAAGCTATTCCAAAGAGTTTGTTAAATTGAATGTTATTTTAGAAAGTACATTTTCATATTAGGCTATTTCACTGTTTGTTTTAGTAATCTGTCAAAAAAAATACTTTGGGGCATACTGTTGTCAGGCTATGATGGGTTATGTTGGTGGCCCTGGATGAGTTCAAGGTCAAGAAATAGTCACTTGGTGAAATGGAAACTAGGAGAAGTTAAGATGATTATTATCTGTGTTGCTGGCAAACCATAATTGTTTTTCTCAGGGCCTAGGACTTCCCAAAGTCACAGAATAAAGATAGCTCTCTGCCCAGAGCATCCATTTGACTTGAGGATTTTGAATACATTGTGAAACATAACAAGTTTTAGTAGCAAGACAAACACTGATATATTGTGAGGCAGGATGCCTTGACTGATTTCCCTGAAATTTTAAGATTAAAATGCCATATTCAATTTAAGAAATTTAAGATTTAAGAAATTTTACATTAGCAAGGAATACTTCAAAGTATATCCTCAAATCCCCTATATCATGAGTTGGGATATTTGGTGAATAATTTAGACATTGTGTGCCACATAGTTCTCTCCTGCATATTCTGTTTGGTTGTTTTGTTTTGGTTTCTAACCCTTTAGAAATGACAACAGCACACTTGCTCACAGGCTCCTCCATTGCTGACCCCTGCTGTAGACAGTCCTTTCACATTTCCTGCTACCTCCTGGGGCTCCTCAGTGATCACACTTGAGAAACACAGGCTTGGCTGTTCCCAAACTATCCTTCATGAAAATTAAGCATATATTTAGGCAGAATTGAAAAGAATGTAGTGATGGACAGAAATTTTGACCTATGTTGAAGCCCAACTGGGTGCAGCAGTTATGTGCTAATAGAACTCTTCAGAGACAAAAAAGGGAAGCTAAAGTTCCAAATTTCATTGTTGTTCACAGGAGATATTGCTCTGTCTTTAAAATGTAGACATTATTAATATAGGGTTAATGGCTACATCTACAGAGTGAAGCCCTGCAAGTAGCCCCACCCCATTTGCCTCACCTCATTACCCAATTGGTTGCCAAATCCTGTCTTTTCACCTCCTGAATAAGTCGGTACTGTTTCTGTCTCAAAACCCAATTTGAGCAGGCCTTGTTGTTGATCTTCCTCTAATTGACCAGGACTCTCATTATTTCTCTCTCCCCCGTGCCCAGAAAACCTTATTACTCTTAGGACATTTATTATCTTGGTGTGTTTTTTTTCGTGTATTTGCCTTCAGCTAGGCTCTGAGTGTCTTGTGCTTGTCCTCAGATGGCCCTGTGGTGTCTTTACTCTAGGGTCTGTCACCTGTTGTGATGCTAGGAACACAGAATGTACTCAACAAAAATTGTTATGTGAAGGGGCAATAGCTACAGGTGTTTTCAGCTGAGTGTGTGTCACCAGTACTTTTGGGTCTCGCCTCATCCAGCATTTGCACACTTTTTCTAATAGCAGTCAGAGCCAAGTGTCTCCAAAGCAAGCTTACTGAACCTTCTGGTTTTTATGATGAAACCTGTTTGTGAAATTGCCTCAATTAGAAGCTCGCATATCCTGCATTTAATATTTTCTTAGGAAATTTGATCTGAATTTAAAAATCAGTATTATTCTGTCTAAAACATCACTTACCTAATCAAGGAGGTCTTCACTTCTCTTACCTTCTGTCCGAATGTTTAGTCTTCCATTTTCACTTTACTTTGTTGTCTGCCACAGTGTTCTACAGTGATGAGGCCCTGGGGCATGTCTTTCTTAAAAACAATGCCTTGTGCTGTGAGTATTGAAAGGCCACCCCTGTTGTGCTTCCAGCCATTTATCTTATGTAATCCAAACTGGTGATTTTCTTTCCATTAAAAGTTTTCTCTCATTCTTAGCTTTATGCAGCAAAGTTAATGAAAAGGAAACAGAACGCTTAAGATTCTAGGGCAAAGTTAATGCCAATGTTCAGACAGTAAAGCCTGTTTACAGGAGTGTCAAAGGTTATGAGTAAGTTTTCCTCTGCCCCTATTTTCATGTGACCTCTCCAAAGTACCCAAGATGTATCTTTTTATGAGTTTCTGCTTGCAGTTTTATGATCACCCTGTCCCTCATACTAGTGTCTATAATCCTTGATTTTAAATTAGGACAGTATTTACTTCTTTCTTAAATAAATAACAAATTTGCATTCTTAGAACTTCTCTCATCTTACCCATTTGATTTATACACGGAAAATTGTTAGTTTTTAATTCTCATTCTCTTCTGTAACTAATAACTATTTTAAAGTGAAAATACAATACATGTTATATTTGTATTGTTTTAGACATGTAAATACTGTTCTCTACAGAGCTGTTCAGTTGTGTGAGCAGTGAGAGGAGGGCAAATAATCCTATTTTACTAAATTACTGTGGTTTAAGAAGGACGTAAATGTCAATAGCCAAGAGATTATCTTTCTTAATTAATTTTGTTCTTTCCACTTACTCCTCTGATATTTCTTAAAATTTTATTACTTGTTTCTTTTCCTGTTGAGCAGAAGAAAGCTTTTCCCATGCAATTTCGGTTGGTGCTTGTAGACACACCTGCTTGCTCTTCCTTCTTCTACCAGTAGGGTTTGAATTGGGAATTTAAAATCCTCAGCAGCATATTCTTTTTTTTGTATTTCACATAAAAATTGCTGAATGAAGCTGTTTCAGACAACTGCATTGCACATATCCTACCAGGATTAGAACTTCCAACTATGTTTTCCTTCTATACTCAGATTCCCTAAAATGGAATATAGCATTAATGATCCTTATCCACTAAATGAGGAAACTGCCCAGGGGCTACCCTCAGGCTTAAAAGACATTTTTAGAAGGAGCCTGTGGTCATTTTCCACAGCTGCAGCAACTCATAGTCTTAGAAAGAATGTCTTTAAAAAATTCTGTGGGAAACAATATTTGCTGTGGCTCACTGAGAACCTGTGGCTGAGACTGTTCATTCGGGCCTCATGCTTTTCTTGCTCCTTGTACTGTTCTGTCAGTGAAGTGTCACGAGAGAACATGGGTTGTGGGACAGCCTTCCAGTGTGTCTGCTGTGGGCCCTCCTCACTGCTCCTGGGGCACTGGGTGGATGGAGCACATCCCTGTCTCTGTCTGAGATGGTTTTTGAGCCCATGACCATCCCATTGTAGAACCGGGAGTTCCCTAGTGTGCTCTGAAGAAAGGCTCTTGTGGGCTCTGCCAGTTGTAGATTTTTTCAGGAGCTTATGAATGTCTCTCACACTGGTTCTCACTGGAACACAAGCAAGTACAGGTGAAGTAAGCTTTTTTACTTTTCCTTTTCAACAGCTTTTTAGCTTGCTTTATTCTTAAAATTGTAGTGTTTCAGTAAATGTGCCATTAGGAAAAGTGTCAGTTATGCTGATATCTATATAATTCAGAAAATTTCTTTTCATAGGCAGTTGGCACTACAAGCAAAGTGAATTTATCATCCCTTTTCCTAAATGAAATAAAAATGTATTGTCTTCTGAAATGGGGCAAATTTATCTTGAATACACTTTGTGTGTCTGTGCCTTCTCAAAAGACATATTATCTGATCATTGTTGTTATAGTTACAGAAGGTTGATTGTCCAGAATGTGCAATTTGCAGGTGTGCATTTACAAGCACTTCAGAGACAGTATCTTTGAAAATAAGAAATTCAGCAAGGCTATCTAGAGACTTAATAGTGAGTTTTTAAAGTATTGTATTTTTAACTTTCATAGTATGAACTCTAATATATATATTTAAAAATAGATGCCTGATAAGTGAAGTGAATATAAGAAAACAGATCTTCCTCTTTTATTGGGCAATGCCTCAGGACAAAATATAAGAATGTATATCTTAATAGGTTGTGATTTTTAAATTTCTATTTTAAACTATTTCACATCATACTGTATGTTATTATCTCTGAAAAGAGGTATTAACTATTAATAAATCATAGATTTTAGATTATCACTCCCCTACTCTGCTTAAATGTGACAAAAAAAAATTTAACCTCTTATTTCAGATTCATCAGTACACTCAAAAACTTTTGAATGTCAGAAAGTTTTATTTTTACACAATTCTTTAAAACCTGTAGTTAATAGAGTAGAAATCGGATTTACTCAAATTATGTTACTAGCATGAGGTTAATCTAAATCATGGCACATTGGAGAGGGTTGGAAGATGGCGTCGTGAGTAGAACAGTGGAAATCTCCTCCCAAAACCACAAATATCTATGAAAATATAACAAAGACAACCCCTCCTAGAATGAAGACAAGAGGACACAGGACAATATCAAGACCACATCCGCAGCAGAGAGAACGCAGCGCCTCATGAATGGGGTAAGATACAAGCCACAGCGCGGTGGGAGCCAAGCGCCCATCCCCCCAACTCCCGGCAGGAGGAGAATAGGCAGAGCGGGAGGGAGATGGAGCACAGGACTACCGAACACACAGCCCCAGCCATCCGGGCCAGTGTGCAGGGCCCTGGATCCTAGGAAAACAAGGTAGCAATAGTGAGCGGGCACCGGAGGCTGGGCCCCAGAGGACATAAGAAAAGTGAGCCAGATTTTGTTTTTTTCTGTTTTGTTTTGGCTAGCGCTATTTGGAAGTCTTAAAGAGATAGGGAAACCAATGCTAGGGAAAGATTGCTGCAAGACCGGTGAGCAGATGCCTGAGGCTGGCAACGGAGAATACAGAAAAACGAGTGGCCACTTTTATTTTTAATTAAATTTTTTTTTGTGGTCATTGTTTTGTTTCAGCGGGTGCTTTTTGGAAGTCTTAAAGGGGCAGGGCGGGACACTATATCCAGAGGTAAGGAATCTGGGGATCGCAGGGCAGTCTAACCCCTGGGCTCCAGGGAATAGGGAGGCACCTTACAGAGATAAATAGTCTCCATGCCGCTCCCTCTCCAACGCCACTTCACCACTTTGGAGCAGGGGCCCGAACGAGGCCACGCCCACAGTCACAGTGGAGATAAACTCCATAGCAGCCAGGCAGGAAGCAGAAACCCTGTCTGCACGCAGCTGCCCAGCACAAGCCACTAGAGGTTGCTTTTCTCCCAGGAGAGGAAGGCCACAAACGAACAAGAAGTAGAGTTCTTCCAGCCGTCATTTGTTCCAGCTCTGCAAACTATTCCTATCACCATGAAAAGGCAGAGCTACAGGCAAAGATCACAGAGACAACACCAGAAATGGAGACAGACCTAACCAGTCTTCCTGACAAAGAATTCAAAATGAGAATCATAAACACGCTGACAGAGATGCAGAGAAATACGCAAGAGAAATGGAATGAAGTCCGGAGGGAGATCACACATGCCAGAAAGAAGATTGCAGAAATGAAACAAACTCTGGAAGGGTTTATAAGCAGAATGGATAAGATGCAAGAGGCCATTGATGGAATTGAATCCAGAGAACAGGAACGCATAGAAGATGACAGAGAGAGAGATAAAAGGTTCTCCAGGAATGAAACAATGTTAAGAAAATTGTGTGACCAATCTAAAAGGAACAATATCCATATTATAGGGGTTCCAGAAGAAGAAGAGAGAGGAAAAGAGATGGAAAGTATCTTAGAAGAAATAATTGCTGAAAACTTCCCCAAACTGGGGGAGGAAAAAATCGAACAGACCACGGAAATACACAGAACCCCCAACAGAAAGGATCCAAGGAGGACAAAACCAAGACACATAATAATTGAAATGGCGAAGATCAAGGACAAAGAAAGAGTTTTAAGGCAGCTAGAGAAAAAAGGTCACCTATAAAAGAAAACCCATCAGGCTAACATCAGACTTCTTGACAGAAACCATACAGGCCAGAAGAGAATGGCATGATATATTTAATACAATGAAACAGAAGGCCTTGCACCAACTATACTGTATCCAGCACAACTATCATTCAAATATGATGGTGGGATTAAACAATTCCCAGACAAACAAAAGCTGAGGGAATTTTCTTCCCACAAACCACCTCTACAGAACATCTTACAGGGACTGCTCTAGATGGGAGCACTCCTAGAAAGAGCACAGCACAAAACACCCAACATATGAAGAATCGAGGAGGAGGAATAAGAAGGGAGAGAAGAAAAGAATCTCCAGATAGTGTATATAACAGCTCAATAAGTGAGCTTATTTAGGCAGTAAGATAATAAAGAAGCTAACCTTAAACCTTTGGTAACCACAAATCTAAAGCCTGCAATGGCAATAAGTACATATTTTTCAATAGTCACCCTAAATGTAAATGAACTTAATACACCAATCAAAAGACACAAAGTAACAGAATGGATAAAAAAAGCAAGACCCATGTATATGCTGCTTACAAGAAACTCACCTCAAACCCAAAGACATGCACAGGCTAAAAGTCAAGGGATGGGAAAACATATTTCAAGCAAACAACAGCGAGAAGAAAGCAGGGATTGCAGTACTAATATCAGACAAAATAGACTTCAAAACAAAGAAAGTAACAGACAAAGAAGGACACTACATCATAATAAAGGGCTCAGTCCAACAAGAGGATATAACCATTCTAAATATATATGCACCCAACACAGGAGCACCAGCATATGTGAAACAAATACTAACAGAACTAAAGGGGGAAATAGACTGCAATGCATTCATTCTAGGAGACTTCAACACACCACTCAACCCAAAGGATAGATCCACTGGGCAGAAAATAAGTAAGGACAGTGAAGCACTGAACAACACAGTAGAGCAGATGGACCTAATAGACATCTATAGAACTCTACATCCTAAAGCAACAGGATACACATTCTTCTCAAGTGCACATGGAACATTCTCCAGAATAGACCACATACTAGGACACAAAAAGAGCCTCAGAAAATTCCAAAGATTGAAATCCTACCAACCAACTTTACAGACAACAAAGGCATAAAACTAGAAATAAACTGTACAAAGAAAGTAAAGAGGCTCACAAACACATGGAGGCTAAACAACACGCTCCTAAATAATCAATGGATCAATGACGAAATCAAAATGGAGATCCAGCAATATATGGAAACAAATGACAACAACAACACTAAGCCCCAACTTCTGTGTGACGCAGCAAAAGCACTCTTAAGAGGAACGTATATAGCGATCCAGGCACACTAGAAGGAGCAAGAACAATCTCAAATGAATAGTCTAACATCACAATAATCAAAATTGGAAAAAGAAGAACAAATGAGGCCTAAATCAGCAGAAGGGGGACATAATAAAGATAAGCCAAGAAATAAGCAAAATTGAGAAGAGTAAAACAATAGCAAACATCAATGAAACCAAGAGGTGGTTATTTGACAAAAACAAAATAGATAAGCCACTAGCCAAAGTTGTTAAGGGAAAAAGAGAATCAACACAATCCAACAGAATCACAAATGAGAACGGAAAAATCATGACAGACTCCACAGATATACAAAGAATTATTAAATACTACTATGTAAATCTATATGCCAAAAAGCTGAAAAACCTAGAAGAAATGGACAACTTCTTAGAAATATACAACCTTCCAAGACTGACCAAGGAAGAAACACAAAAGTTAAACAAACCAATTACGAGCAAAGAAATTGAAACGGTAATCAAAAAACTACCAAAGAACAAAATACCCGGGCAGGATGGATTTACTTCAGAATTTTATCAGACACACAGAGAAGACATAATACCCATTCTCCTTAAAGTTTTCCAAAAAATAGAAGAGGAGGGAATACTCCCAAACTCATTCTATGAAGATAAAATCAACCTAATACCAAAACCAGGCAAAGACCACACCAAAAAAGAAAATTACAAACCAATATCCCTGATGAATGTATATGCAAAAATACTTAATAAAATATTAGCAAACGGAATACAAAAGTATATCAAAAGGATCAAACTCCATGACCAAGTGGGATTCATCCCAGGGATGATAGGATGGTACAACATTCAAAAATCCATCAACATCATCCACCGCATCAACAAAAAGAAAGACAAAAACCACATGATCATCTCCATAGCTGAAAAAACATTCGACAAAATTCAGCATCCCTTCAAGATAAAAACTCTCAGCAAAATGGGAATAGAGGGCAAGTTCCTCAACATAATAAAGGCCATATATCATAAACACACAGACAACATTATACTGAACAGCGAGAAGCTGAAAGCTTTTCCTCTGAGATCGGGAACTAGACAGGGATGCCCACTCTCCCCACTGCTATTTAACATAGTACTGGAGGTCCTAGCCATGGCATTCAGACAAAACAAAGAAATACAAGGAATCCAGATTGGTAAAGAAGAAGTTAAACTGTCACCATTTGCAGATGACGTGATTTTGTACATAGAAAACCCTAAAGACTCCACCCCAAAATTACTAGAACTGATATCGGAATACAGCAAAGTTGCAGGATAAAAATTAACACACAGAAATCTGTAGCTTTCCCATACACGAACAATGAACCAATAGAAAGGGATATCAGGAAAGCAATTCCATTCACAATTGCATAAAAAAGAATAAACTACCTAGGAATAAATCTATCCAAAGATGTGAATCACCTATATTCTGAACACTACAAGTCACTCTTAAGAGAAATTAAAAGGGACACTTACAAATGGAAACTCATCCCATGGTCGTGGATAGGAAGAATTAATATCGTCAAAATGGACATCCTGCCCAAAGCAATATACAGATTTGATGCAATCCCTATCAAATTCACAGCAACATTCTTCAATGAACTTGAACAAATAATTCAAAAATTCATATGGAACCACCAAAGACCCCAAATAGCCAAAGCAATCCTGAGAAAGAAGAGTAAAGTATAGGGGATCTCACTCACCAATGTCAAGCTCTACTATAAAGCAATAGTAATCAACACAATTTGGTACTGGCACAAGAACAGAGCCACCGACCAGAGGAACAGACTAGAGATTCCAGACATTAACCCAAACATATATGGTCTATTAATATTTGATAAAGGAGTCATGGACACACAATGGCAAAATGACAGTCTCTTCAACAGATAATGCTGGCAAAACTGGACAGCTACATGTAGGAGAATGAAACTGGACCTTTGTCTAACCCCATATACAAAAGTAAATTCAAAATGGATCAAAAATCTGAATGTAAGCCATGAAACCATTAAACTCGTGGAAAAAAACATAGGCAAAAACCTCTTAGATATAAACTTGAGTGACTTCTTCTTGAACACATTTCCCCGGGCAAGGAAAACAACAGCAAAAATTAACAAGTGGGACTATATTAAGCTGAAAATCTTCTGCACAGAAAAAGATACCATCAATAGAACAAAAAGGAACCCTACAGTATGGGAGAATATATTTGTGAATGACAGATCAGATAAAGGCTTGATGTCGAAAATATATAAAGAGTTCACACGCCTCAACAAGCAAAAATCAAATAATCCAATTAAAAAATGGGCAGAGGAACTGAACAGACAGTTCTCTATAAAAGAAATACAGATGGCCAACAGAAACATGAAAAGACGCTCCACATCACTAATTATCAGAGCAAAGCAAATTAAAACTACAATGAGGCATCACCACACACCAGTAAGGATGGTTGCCATCCAAAAGACAAACAACAACAAATGTTGGCGAGGCTGTGGAGAAAGGGAACCCTCCTACACTGCTGGTGGGAAAGTAAACTAGTACAACCATTGTGGAAAGCAGTATTGAGGTTCATCAAAATGCTCAAAACAGACTTACCATTTGACCCAGGATTTCCATTCCTAGGAATTTACCCTAAGAACGCAGCAATCAAGTTTGAGAAAGACAGATGCACCCCTATGTGTATCACAGCACTATTTACAAAAGCCAAGAATTGAAAACAACTTAATGTCCATCGGTAGATGAATGGATAAAGAAAATGTGGTACATATACACAATGGAATACTACTCAGCCATAAGAGGGCAAATCCTACCATTTGCAGCAACATGATGGAGCTGGAGGGTATTATGCTCAGTTAAATAAGCCAAGCGGAGAAAGAGAAATACCAAATGGTTTCATTCATCTGTGGAGTATAAGAACAAAGGAAAAACTGAAGGAACAAAACAACAGCAGAATCACAGAACCCACGAATGGACTAACAGGTATCAAAGGGAAAGGGACTGAGGAGGATGTGTGGGTAGGGAGGGATAAGGGTTGGGATGAAGAAGGGGGGTAATAAGATCAGCATGCATAGGGGGGTGGGAGAAAGGGGAGGGCTGTACAACACAGAAGACAAGTAGTGATTCTACAACATTTAGCTATGCTGATGGACAGTGACTGGAAAGGGGTTTATAGCGGGGATCTGGTATAGGGGAGAGCATAGTAAACATAATATTCTTCATGTAAGTGTAGATTAAAGATAACAAAAAAAAAGAAAATGGGGATTATTCCATGACAGGATAAAACTAACTGTAAATCAGCAATTAATGCATGGTTTAAATATCCTTAACTTTGATCACTTAAAGTGTGTCAGATGATTGGCTATGGAGGTACACTTTTGCGATAATATACTTTTCTCTTAAAAAAAATAGCAGTTCCTGTTTGGTGACCTCCAATGTGTTCCACACAATGGTATAAAGGGCCGATCAAAGTGTGGGAAAAGAGTCTGTTTTTATTTATGCAGAGGATCAAAGCCTACTGTGTCTACCCAGTAAATGAACTAAGATACGATGTGAAGACGAACTTCCAACATCACTCTCTGGAAGAGTCATACAAGAAGATGATGATCAAAAAACCTCAACAAGGACCCAGGCGATGCTGCAGTTGAAGCTGCATTCATCCCACCGGTTCCCGGACTTTCCATTGTAATGAAGAAGGAGATATCTAAGCTGGCCTGTGCATACAGTAAAACAACAAATTTGACTGGATCTACACTGTTGGAACTAAACCAAGATTTAGGAGAAGTGCAAGTTGTAGCGCTCCAAAATCTTACAACTACAGACTATCTACTGTTAGAAGAACATATGGGATGTGAACAGTTCCCAGGAATGGGCTGTTTTAATTTGTCTGATTTATCTCAGACTGTTCAAGTACAGTTGGACAATATCCATCATATCATAAACAAATTTTCACAAATGCCTATTGTGCCTAACTGGATTTCTTGGCTCACTGGAGATGGCTGGTAATTGTACATCTGCTTTGGTTATGTAACTGTACTCCTATTATGTTAATGTGTGTGTGCAATTTAATTAGTAGTTTAAAACCTATAATGCTTAAATTACTCTACAAGAAGATATGTCAGAGAAATAATCTCCCCATGTTTTCTTCCATCTGTTACCTCTACAGCTTTTCTTCTTCCTTCCTAATTACAAACCTTAAATAGAATTCATGTCTCATATCAAATTTACCGAGTATCATAATTCCTCCAAGTGCTAAAGCTACCTCAAGACAAATGGTGGGCATAGAAGCCACAGGGCATAATTCTGCATAGAAGTAAAAAGCTAACCTTTTCAAACAATTATACTTCTCTCTCAATTCCCAACTTTACATCTCCCTGTATGGCCCCAGAAGAAGACTGGTTAGCCAGAGACGGGTAAGATTCCTCAAGGGAGGAACAACCTAAGACAGGCCCAGTCACAGGGGCCCCATCAGGTGAGAAACTGGGGATCAACAGAGGTGAGGCTTAAAACCTCTCCCACCCTGTTTTGAGAGAAATATTCTGCATGCATGGATATTTTATTACCCTTGTCTAGCTTGGATTATCACATAGTCTACAGTCACACACCCGATGATCTACATTTGCTCTCTTACAACACTTATCTAAGTTTTCTACCTTTATCTTACATCTACCTACCACTTCAGCATTTTATTTAAAATGATAATAATAATAATAATAATAATAAAGTGAGAAATGTGGGATCCACATATAAATCAAGTATAAAAATCAAACGAATATTCATATTTCACATGATTGTTTATGGCTCATAATGTGTGATCAAAACTGAAAGTTTCTGTGATGACTGCCCTTGCACTGTTCACCGTGTAAGAACTTATTCACTATGTAAGAATTTGTTCACCATGTAAGAACTTGTTCATTATACTTTAGAAGATTGGAGACTGTTGAGAATTAGGCTTCGGGTTGATTGAGGATTGTGCATTGAGTCCCCTATACAGAGTTTTATAGTTGGTAACTACCATTTGATCAATAAATAAAATATATGCCCTCTCAAATATATATATTTATTACATCAGCAATTTCTCTGGAAACTGTTGATCTATAAAAAGTGGATCCTAGTATTTAACTTAGTTTTCTTGATTTCACTTGACCATTCAGAAACAGAAGCTCCATGGGGGTACCCACGGATTCAGCCTACCATTTTCCAGTGTCTGAGATGTTCATCCTGAGCCAGGGTGGAAGTCCATGGGGCAGCGTTTGAGCCTCCCGTTCAGAACCATTCTGCTTTATCCCATCTTGTTGTTCATTTTTTGTCCTGGAAATCGCTCACTCTGAGCCTGCCCTGTGAGGCCCAGGCAGCACTCGCAGCTACAGGCTCTGAAAGGTGGAGCCCCTTTCCTACCCTCCCTGCAGTACATACACGTGAGAGGGCCAGAAAGCCCACCCAGAGACAGATACAGATAGCATGAGTGTGCATAATTGCCCCTACACAGGCAGGACAGAGCATCTCATGGCCTGCAGGCCCTGTGTGGGCATGGGGCAGTTCTCAGAAGTGGACAGGGCAAGAGGTAGGTGGTCACAGAACACAGGCCATATTGGCTCTGGGTGTTTGTCTGGCACAGAATTCTAAAGTAATTTAAGTGGGTTGCTTTTATTTAAAATACAGATTTCTCCCTTTTTTTGAGAAATTGGAAGGCAAGGAAACCCTGGCAGGACCCACTTCCTCTTGTGGCTGGTTGGCCAGTAGTGGGCCCACCATGTTCCTACCCAAGAGAAAAGGAAGCCTTTTCACTCATAATTTTCAGGAAGAAAATCATCAAGTATGTTACTTTGGTAGATTCAGGTATTGCCAGAAATAAAAGTTTCTACTTCCCTGCCTTTCAGGGGGAGAATCAAGAGACAAGACAACTGGTAAATCCTGTCCTGGTCCCAGTAGCTAGCAGCTGACCATGGGCCACCCTAGGGATGGCCGGTGTGCTCCTCGTCTGTGTCCGACCTCGGCTGGCCCTGAGTAGGGCGGCCCACAAACACCTGCCCCGCCCCTGAGCCCACAGAGAAGCACCTCTGAGGAGTCAGCAGGGGTTGGAAATGAAGTTTCCTTTCCACTTTTACATCTGGCAGGTCAGGAAGGTGAGATTTAAATCTGGCCTCTGGGTTAAGTTTATCATTTTATTTTGATTCCCGATATCTCTGTTCATTACATTTACAATGGTACTGCTAATGTGAATTTTCTCGTCAACACAATCCAGTAACTGACTTTTTAAAAATAAATAAGTGGAACCTTAGGGAAAACAAGTGGAAGATGATGTAGGTTCATGTTGGAGCTTCTGTGGTACTCAGCACACACCTGCGTACCTGGTGTGGCACTGGTACAGAAACCACGTGCACCACCGGTAACTTTGCTTGCTGTTAGAAGGTGTTTTTGGTAGACATGGGAATAGTAGGACTGCATGATTGCTTTCAACCAAATCAGGACTGTGTTGGGTTTTTTATTTTTATTTATATTTGTATTTTATTTATTTTATTTTTTGTAGATAATTATTTTTTATTGAAGGGTAGTTGACACACAGTATTACATTAGTATCAGGTGTACAACACAGTGATTCAACATTTATATACATGATAATTCTAGATACCAGCTATCACCATACAAAGTTGTTATAATATTTTGACTATATTCCTTATGCTACACATTACATCATAGTTACTTATTTATTTTACAATTGGAAGTCTGTATTTTTTATTTTTTTTTGAGAGGGCATCTCTCACACTTATTGATCAAATGGTTGTTAACAATAAAAATAAAATTCTGTATAGGGGGGTCAGTGCTCAATGCCCAATCATGAATCCACACCAAGCCTAATTTTCGTCAGTGTCCAATCTTCTGAAGCATAACAAACAAGTTCTTACATGCAGAACAAATTCTTACATAGTGAATAAGTTACATGGTGAACAGTACAAGGGCAGTCATCACAGAAACTTTCGGTTTTGCTCATGTATTATGAACTATAAACAATCAGTACAAATATGAATATTCGTTTGATTTTTATACTTGATTTATAGCTGGATACCACATTTCTCTCCTTATTATTATTATTTTAAATAAAAAGCTGAAGTGGTAGGTTGATGCAAGATAAAGGTAGAGAACAGTTTACTGTTGTAAGAGAGCGAATGAAGATGATCGGGTGTGTGCCTGTAGACTATGTGTTAATAAAAGCTAGACAAGGGCAATAAAATATCCACGGATGCAGAAGATTTCTCTCAGAACAGGGGGGTTGAGGTTCTCAGCCTCACCTCTGTTGATCCACAATTTCTCACCTGATGGCCCCCCTGCGACTGTGCCTGTCTTAGGTTGTTCCTCCCGTGAGGAATCTTACCTGTCTCTATCTAACCAGTCATCTTCCGGGGCCATACAGGGAGATGTAAATTTGGTAAGAGAGAGAGAAGCCTTATCGTTTGAAAAGGTTAGCTTTTTATTTCTATGCAGATTTATGCCCTGTGGCTTCTATGCCCAGCATTTGTCTTGAGGTATCTTTAGCACTTGCAGGAATTTTGATACTCGGTAAATTTGATATGAGACAGGAATTCTATTTAAGGTTTGTAATTAGGAAGGAAGAAGAAATGCAATAGAAGTAGCAGGCAGAAGAAAACATGGGAAGATTGATTATTTCTTTGACATATCTTCTTGTAGTGTAACTTCAGCATGTATAGGTTTTAAACTACTAATTAAATTGCGCAGACACATTAACATAATATGGGTACAGTTACATACCCAAAGCAGACCTATATTTATCAGCCATCTCCAGTGTAACCAAGAAAACCAGTTAGGCACCTTAGGCATTTGTGAAAACTTATCTATGATATGGTGGATATTGTCTAACTGAACTTGAACAGTCTGGGAGAAATCAGACAAATTAAAACAACCCATTCCTGGGGACTGTTCACATCCCATATGTTCATTTAACAGTAAATAGTCTGTAGTTGTAAGATTTTGGAGTGCTACAACTTGCACTTCTCCTAATTCTTGGTTGAGTTCCAACAGAATAGATCCAGTCAAATTTGTTGTTTTACTGTATGCACAGGCCAGCTTAGATATCTCCTTCTTCATTCCCATGACAATTCCAGGAATTGGTGCAATGAGTGCATCTACACCTGCTTTTTTTTAAATCATTAATCTACACTTAAATGATGAACACTTTGTTTACTAGGCTCACCCCTATACCAGGTCCCCCCTTTACATTCACTGTCCATCAGCGTAGCAAAATGTTATAGAATCACTATTTGTCTTCTCTGTGTTGTCCAGCCCTCCCCTTTCTCCCACCCCCCAATGGATGCTAATCTTAATACCCCCCTTTTACTCCCCCCTTATCCCTCTCTACCCACCCATCCTCCCCATTCCCTCTCCCATTGAAGTGAGTGTTGTGTTGAAGTCTCCTAGAATGAATGCATGGCATTCTATTTCCTCCTCTAGTTCTGTTAATTTTTGTTTCAGGTATGTTGGGGCTCCTGTATTGGGTCCATATAAATTTAAAATGATTTTGTTCTCTTGATGGACTGAGCCCTTTATCATTATGTAATGTCCTTCTTTGTCTTTTGTTACTTTTTTTATTTAGAAGTCTGTTTTGTCTTATACCAGAATTGCAACACCTGCTTTCTTCTCTCTTTTGTTTGCATGAAATATCTTTTTCCATCACTTGACTTTAAGACTGTTCATATCTTTGGGTTTGAGGTGAGTCTCTTGTAAGCAGCATATGGATGAATCTTGCTTTTTTATCCATTCTATTACTCTGTGTCTTTTGATTGGTGCATTCAGTCCATTTACATTTAGGGTGATTATAGAAAGGAATGAATTTATTGCATTGCAGGCTTTAAGGCTGTGGTTACCAAAGGTTTAGGGTTAGCTTCTTTACTATCTTACTGTCTACCTTAACTCGCTTGTTGAGCTATTATAAAAGCGGTCTGATGATTCTTTATTTCTCTCCCTTCTTATTCCTCCTCCTCCCTTCTTCATATGTTGGGTGTTTTGTTCTGTGCTCCTTTTAGGAGTGCTCCCATCTAGAGCAGTCCCTGTAGGATGCCCTGAAGAGGTGGTTTGTGGGAGGCAAATTCCCTCAACTTTTGCTTGTCTTGGAATTGTTTAATCCTTCCTTCATATTTAAATGATATTTGTGCTGGATTCAGTAGTCTTGGTTCGAGGCCCTTCTGTTTCATTGCATTAAGTATATCATGCCATTCTCTTCTGGCCTGTAGGGTTTCTGTTGAGAAGTCTGATGATAGCGTGATGGGTTTTCCTTTGTACTTAAACTTTTTTTTCTCTCTGGCTGCCATTAATACTTTGTCCTTGTCTTTGATCTTTGCCATTTTAATTATTATGTGTCTTGGTGTTGCCCTCTTTGGATCCATTGTCATGGGAATTCTGTGTACCTCTGTGGTCTGAGAAGCCATTTGTTCCCCTAGTTTGGGGAAGTTTTCTTCAATTATTTCTTCAAAGACACTTTCTCTCCCTTTTTCTGTCTCTTCTCCTTCTGGTATTCCTATAATGCCTATATTATTCCTTTTGATTGGTCACTCAGCTCTCTTAAAATTCTTTCATTCCTGGAGATCCTTTTATCTCTCTCTGCATCAGCTTCTCTGTGTTCCTGTTCTCTGTTTTCTAGTCCATTAATGGTCTCTTGCATCTCGTTCATTCTGTTTTGAAGTCCTTCCAGAGCTTTTTTTATTTCTGTATTCTCCTTTTGTAGTTCTTGCATATTTCTCTGCAAGTCCATCAGCATGGTTATGACTTTTGTTTTGAATTCTTTTCAGGAAGACTGGCTAAATCTATCTCCCCAGGTTCCTTCTCAGGGGAAGATGTAGCAGTTGCCTAAGCTGTCTGGGTTAGTCTTGTCTGAATCATGTTTTCTTGCCTTTTCATGTTGACAGGTGCTATTGACTGTCAGCTGGGAGGGCCAAACTTTTCACATGTTACTGGCCTTTCTTTACTTGGACAACTGCGACCCCTAGTGGCTTGTGCTG
This sequence comes from Manis pentadactyla, assembly GCF_030020395.1. Taxonomy (NCBI): domain Eukaryota; kingdom Metazoa; phylum Chordata; class Mammalia; order Pholidota; family Manidae; genus Manis; species Manis pentadactyla. The sequence continues at coordinate 478,405 of NW_026644634.1, forward strand.
GGTAATTGCGTGTAGACTGGTTCTTTGTGTCTTCCCTGGCCAGAATGGAGGAACTTCCCTTTCTGTGGGCCTTTTGCCTTAGGCTGCTTCTATGCTTTCACAGCGCCCAGAGGGGTAATGGACAGGGGGCTGTTTGGTGGTTTACCTCTGTGAGGTGTCTCAGAGCTGCTGCCCAGGGGGTTAGTGCGCCTGTATTTCCCTGTACATTCCATCTGCTGGGCGGTGGCCTGTGTTGTTTCCGTCCAGCTGTTAAGTACCTGTCCCTTTAAGACTTTCATAAAGCCCCCGCTTTTTTGGTCACAGGTGCATCAGCTTCAGCATGTCCTCAGAGGTCTTGCTGCCCTGTTTCCCTACTTTCCAGAGATCCCGTGCATGCCCTGTCTCTGTGCTCTGTTGTGGGTGGCTGGAGCTGTGTGTTCAGCAGTATTGGGCTCCGTCTCCCTCCCGCTCTTCCTATTCTTCTCCCGCTGGGAGCTGGGGGGAGGTGCACTCGGGTCAGGCTGGGCTGGGGCTTCTATCTTACCCCTTTCACCAGGCACTGGGTTCTCGCTTGTGTAGTTGTAGTCTGGCTGTTGTCCTGTGTCTTCTGGTCTGTCTTTTAGGATTAGCTGTATTTGTTGTATTTTCAAAAATATATATGTTATTGGGAGGAGATTCCCAATGTCCTACTCATGCTGCCATGTTGCCTCCACGCTGCAGTTTTATTTTCTGTAGCTCCCTGAGCATGCTCCTGATTTTATTTTGAGATCTCTTTCTCAGGAAGATTGATTTGAGTGTAGTTACCAGGTTCCTTTGAAGGTTCATCTTTGTAGGTGGCGCCCTCTAGCTCCCAGAAGCTTTACTCTCTGGAGATGCTCAGCCCTAGGTGGGATGGCAGGCGTCCCAGGGGTGTGGTGCCAGTGCCCAACCCGCCGGAATGAAAGAGGACTTTCCTGCTTCCCGGCCACATTGCCTGTCTCCACTCCCAGGGCAAGTTTGTGGAGCACACAGGGAGAAGCTGCCATAGGTGGGGGCGGCCGTTTTGCAGGCTGGTCCCGGCAGGGACGCAGGCCGTGTATCAGTCACATGACGGTACGGGACCTCAGAACTGAAAGGCCAGCCAGGGGGATGGAGTGCCTGGAGCTCCTGAAAGCTCACCCGCCTGCCGGGCTGAGTGCACCCAGGCAGTTTGGTGCAACTGTCCTTTATCCTGAGTGGCAAGCCCTGTGGAAGCTTTGCCCCTTTAGAAGTTCTCTTGCTGTTAGGAAATCTCACAGACTGTCCACATTTCTTTTGTCCCACATCGGCTGGATGTGGATCCCTGTGTTGTCCCACAAGTGACTGGAAACTCGTCTCTCGAAGTCTCCTGCCTGTCTTTGCATTCCAACCCCACTGGTCCTCCAGAGAGCAGCACGTTTATGGTAGGTTCGTGCTTCCAGAGCACATATCCAGGACTGTATGTCACACTTCTCCTTGAGTTGACAGCCTGGTGCAGCAGCTTTCTTCCCTGCTGCTCTTCCAGGATTTGGTGTAGTTGTTCTCTTTCCATATGGTATGTATGTATGTGGTTTTCGTTTTGGTAGGAGGATTCTGCCTCCCCTCTCACGTGAGCCGCCATCTTTAAACCCATCAGCACATCTATTTTTTTTTTTTGCAGTTTCACTTGTCTAGGGTACCTGTCACCACCCCCTCAATTTGTAGTTGGTCTTCGCCCTTTGATCTCAAGTGAGTCTCCTGTAATGGAGCACGTAGGTGGTCTTGTGTTTCCATCCCTTCTTTTATCCCTGGGACTTTTGATTGGAGCACTCAGAGCCTGTCCTTTCATTCTGACAATTGAGTGCTGTGTACTTATTACACTTAAATAATTTTTTTGTTATCATTAATCTACAATCACACAAAGAACATTATGATCACCAAGTACACCAAGTCCCCCTCAAAAACCCCGTTAGAGTCGCTGTCCATCAGCGTAGCTGAATGCTGTTGACCCCTTCACCATGTCCCCCACCACACACCCCGTTAGAGTTGCTGTCCATCATCGTGTAGTAAGATGTTGTGTAATCTCTACTTTTCTTCTCTGTGTTGTACAGCCCTCCCCATGCTCCCATCACGCCATACATTTTACATGCTTATCCTAATGCCCCATTCATTTCTCCCCGCCCTTATCCCTCACTTCCCACCCACCCTGCCCAGTCCCTTTCCCTTTGGTAACTGTTAGTAAACTCTCGGTTCTGTGAGTCTGCTGCTGTTTTTTTCCTTCAGTGTTTCTTTGTTGTTATACTCCACACATGATTGAAATCATTTGGTACTTGTCTTTCTCTGCCTGGCCTATTTCACTGAGCATAATACCCTCTAGCTCCATCCACGTTGTTGCAAATAGTAGGATTTGTTTTCTTCTTACTGCTGCTTACTGCACTTTTTAAACTGGATTTCTGTCTTCTCTTTGGTTTGTAGTTTCGCTCTGTGCTTTCACCATTGCTCTCCTTGTTATGAACAATAGCTTTGTGTTAATCGACATGTACCTATATCTATCTATCCATCTTTCTGTCTATCTATCTACGTATATAACTGTCTATCAATCATTCAATCATCTTTTTGTATGCCCATCTTACCTTGTGTACAGAAGAGTTAACAACATAGATTATGTCACTTCCCTACATTATGCTTCCAAAAATCTTGCAAGGTAACTAGGCCATAGGGAGAGCACGGGGTTCACCAAGACACTTGCAGGTCAAGTCAGCCGCGTGTACATACAAAACCAGTAAATGGTGGTACAGGGACTTGAGCCTGTGTCTCTGTACTCTTTTATCTTCTTCTCACGTGCTGACTGTATTTAGACACATTCATTGACTAAGTGCTCCCTGAAGACCCCAAGTAATTTTCCTCTGGGCCTCTTGTCCACAGAAAGTAAACTTGGTGCTTTGCTCACCACCATCTTTGAGGGACATCAGCGTGATTACCGCTGATAGGAGGGAGGGACAAATAAAAAGGAACACCAATTTCTAAACAGGTGCAGTTGGGATCAAAGAATGGGTTGTGGAGTGACTTGTTTATTTGAGTGTCCAAACTTCCCTCTTTATCTGGTTATTACTTCTTTACATTCGTGAACGTCATAAAACCCACTGATTTCAAAGGCCCAGACGCATATTATTACAGCAATTCAGTTGTTGAGGTGAGAGAAAATGAGGAGGATGTTCCTGCACCACTAAATCTATGGCTGGGCACTGCTGAAACCAAACAAAAAGAATTCACGGTGGCCAGATAGGGCTATTTCCTACTGACTGATTCTGGGAACTCAAACAGAATCCATTTGTTTGACTGTTTGTTTTTCACTTTCACTGTGTAGGGTACCAGTCCCCACCCCTTTGGCTTGTATTTTGTCTGTGTCCTTGGATCTCAAGTGAGTCTCCTGTAAGGGAGCACATAGCTGGTGTTTTCTTTGGATCACTCAAAGCCTGTCCTTTCATTCTGATGATTTAGAGCAGTGCCCTTATTGCAATTAAAAAAAGTTTTTTTGTTATCATTAATGTACAATCACGTGAAGAACAGTATGTTTACGCTCCTCCCAACTTCACCAATTCCCCACCAAAAACCTCTTACAGATTCTCTCCTTCAGCATAGTTGTATGCTGTAGACCCTTTCAACATGTCCCCCCCACACACCCTGTTACAGTCGCTTTCCATCAGCGTTTAGTAAGATGCTGTAGAATCTCTACTTGTCTTCTCTGTATTGTACAGCCCTCCCCATACCCCCTGAGCACACGCATTATACATGCTAAACGTAATGTCCCCTTTCTTTCTCCCCACCCTTATCCCTCCCTTTCCACCCACCATGTCCAGTCCCTTTCTCTTTGGTAACTGTTAGTCCACTCTCGGGTTCCGTGAGTCTGCTGCTGTTTTTGTCCTTCAGTTTTTCTTTGTTGTTATACTCCACACATGAGTGAAATCATTTGGTACTTGTCTTACTCCACCTGGCCTATTTCACTGAGCATACTACCATCTTGCTCCATCCGCATCAATACAAATGGTAGGATTTATTTTCTTCTTATGGCTGCTTACTGTCTTTTTAAACTGGATTTCATTTTCGTTTTTGTCTGTAGTTTCGCTATGTGCTTTCACCATTGATATCCCGGTTATGAGCAATAACTTTGTGTTAATCGATATGTATCTGAATCTATCTATCTGTCTGTCTGTCTCTCTCTCTATTTATCAATCTATCTATCTATCCTTCTATCTTCCTATCTATCTATCAATTTATCTTCCTTTCATCTATCTATCACGTCTATCATCTATCTATCATCTGTCATCTATCTATCTATCTATCTATGAATCACTCATCTTTTTGTCCTCCCATTTATACTTATGTACAGAACAGTCAACAACATCGCCTATGTCACTTCCCTATATTATGCTTCCAAAAATCTTGCAAAGTAACTAGGCCGTAGGGAGAGCACTAGATACACTGAGACACTTGCAGGTCGAGTCAGCCGAGTGTGCTTACAAAACCAGTAAATTGTGGTGCAGGGACTTGAACCCGTATCTCTGTACTCTGTCCTTTTTTACCTCCTTCTCGCTTGCTGACTGTATTTAGCCACATTCATTGACTAAGTACTCCTTGAAGACCACAAGTATCCTTCTCCTGGGCCTGTTGTAGACAGAAAAGTAAACGTGGTACTTTGCTTACCAATGTGTTTGAGAGACATCGGTGTGATCACTGCTGATATGAGGAGGGAAAAATAAAAGTGAACACCAACTTCTAGACAGAAGCAGTTGGGAGCAAAGAGTGTTCTGAGGAGTGACGTGTTTATTTGAGTGTCCAAACTTCCCTCTGTATGTGGTTATCACATCTTTACATTCGTGAACATCATAAAACCCTCTGATTTCAAAGGCCCAGACGCATATTATTACAGCAATTCAGTTTTTGAGGTGAGAGAAAATGGGAAGGATGTTGCTTCACCACTAAATTTATGGCTGGGCACTGCTGAAACGAAGCAAAAAGAATTCACGTTGGCCAGATAGGGCTATTTTCTACTGACTGTCTCCGGTGACTGAAACAGAATCCATTGGTTTGTTTGTTTGTTTCTCAGTTTCACTTGTGAAGGGTACCTGTCCATGCTTCTTCAGCTTTTAGTTTGTCTGTGTCCTTGGATCTTAAGTGAGTCTCCTGTAAGGGAGCACATAGATGGTCTTGAGTGAAAGATAGCTTTGTTTAGTATGATGCTTTCTTATCTATCTTCCTACCTATCTCTTTAACTATCTATATAATCTATCTACCTATATATCTATCTGTCATCTATCTATCTATGATCTATCATCTACCTACTATCATCTGTGTATCTATCTGATTAATCTATCATCTATATGTATGTATATCAATCCAATCCATATATCAATCATCTGTCTGTTTATCTGTTTTCTCACTTTTGTCAACGTTCTTTCACTAGGTGCACTTTGATTCCTCTATGTCCTTCTCAGTCTCAATTCCTTGTGTTTTTTTATGTGAGTTAGCTGTGTGTTTGGGACTTGAGAGGATTGGCCTTGGGTGGGAACTTCTCCTGTGTAGGTGGCACGAGACTCCTCGGTGTGGATGGTGTGGTTGGCGGGCTGCACTCTTCAACCTGTGCAAGACAGGGCACTCCGGCTGCTCTGCCTGTGCCATTCCTGCTGTGGCGGCTGCGTGAGCTGCCGAGCATATCCGATGCCCCACGCAGGGATCACAATGGCTGGCCTGCGTGTTCCAGGGCATGTGCATGCCCAGTAGTAGGTCTTCATTCCTGTGCACCGATGTCACCTCGGAGGCCCTGCTTGGTGACCCATCTCCAGAGAGCATGCGTGTAGTCACCGTTTAAGTGAACTGCCTATTGGTGACATGCAGGGTTCCTGTGGGCTTGTGGCCCATGGGCTTGCTAAGGTGGCAGGCCAGCTAGCTTGTGGGGAAACTGCTCCCCTCTGCTGTCAAGGTGGAGGTAGAGTTTCAGTGCATTTAGGCATTTAGATGTGAGTGAGGTCTATCTGAAATGAAATAGTAGCGTTGAGAGCTATGTTTCTGTTCATATGAAAAGGGTACTGAGTATAAAGAGTTGGGTGATGGTGGCAGGAATTCTAGGAATGTTTATGTCCCCGCACTTATTTAATTTCTGTTAAGGGTGGTGATTCTGAAGTAACTTTTTACTAACGGATGAAGGTGATGTATAAGGTCATCCCACGTCAGCCATAGTGAGATGAAGTGGTGTAGTAGAATTAAATCCTGTACACCTTGGCCTGATGCATAGGAGACACACCAAGGGTGGTCTTTGCTGCTCTCCTCTTCTCGCTATTTACCTTAACTAACTTGACGGTTCAGAGTGGTCCCAGCAACATTTCCAGCAAGATCTTTCTAAAATCGCATAGAAACACTTGGCAAAGATATCCCCAGATTCTAGTGGAAAAATTTTACTCTTTCTGGTCATAGTTTGCAAGATGTTTGCCCTATTCTGCGTTCTTTTGTTACTTTTGAAACTCCTGTGATAGTACACCTATAGGGGCAGTGGTGTACACACACACAAGCACACTCACAGACACATATACACGGCTGAGAGTTAACGGAGACCCAAGTTATTGGAAACTGCAGCCCACACTTTAAAAAAGAAACGTGCATAAGTTGTGAACCTGGTGTTCCCCCCAAAGGGAGCAGACTTCAAAGTGCTGACGTGGTTAAACACAGATACCTATGCAGGCACCTAAGCACAGATATCTATGCATAGGCTCTCTCCATCCATCATCTCATTGCATCTCTGTTTACGTACATATCTATGTTAGTCTACTCAAGCTGATAACCAGAGTGTCATTGAGTGGGGGCTTAATCGATAGACACTGATTTCTCGCAATTCTGTAAGCAGAAGTCCTAGATCAAGTCAGGTTCAGTTCCTGGTGAGGTCCCTTCTTCTGGCTTGCATATGGCTGCATCCCTGCTGTGTCCTCACTGGGTCGAGGGAGAAAGCTCTGTCCTCTGTTCCTCTAAATAGCACTGATTGCATAATGGCAGCTCCACCCACACCCTCATGATATCTTCCAAACCTAATTACCTCCAAAGGCCTCACCTCCCTATACCATGACAGTGGGGGTTAGGGCTTCAACCCTGACTGAGTTCAAATATGAACTTGTGTGTGTGGGTGTGTTTGTGTGTGTGTGGTGGCGGTGGGGTGTTAGGAGGAGCGAAAGATGGTGAGGTGAGGGCCCATAAATTCAGTTCATAACTCTGTATCTATATATCATCTATTTGTCTAATCTAACCTACCTATATCATCTATCCTATCTAGTCTATCATCTGTCATCTTTATATATCTTATCTATCTGTCATCTCTGTCAATCTATTCTTCTAATCTATGAATATCTAACATCTATCTAATGTATCTATTTCCAATCAATCTATCACATGTCATCTGTCTGTCATCTACCTTTCGTCATCATTTTGTCTACCCATCTATCCTTATGTACAGAACAGTGTAAGATAAATTCTAGCTGAAATAAGAAGGTGAAGAGAGGCAACAAAGGGCCCGGTAGTTTATTTGAACGCAAATACCTGGGCAAGATTTCCCCAGTCTATAGCAATTAAGGCTGGGGAGTTCACACATAAGTAGACAGGCAGTGAGATTTTAAAGAAGGTAGGGGGAGGCAGAGCTAAAGATTTACAGCAGCATGAGGATTTGCTAGCCCAAAGCATATTTTTCAGGTTGGGAGGGGGCAACTGCCAAGAACTTGGGCACATAATCAGTGTCCCATGTGGGAGGAGGCAGCAGCCGGAGACATTGGCACATCATCAGTGTCCGATGTGCTTGCTCCTCCCATCAGTAACCCCAGCCTTACACACAGTTAACAACATGGCTATCTATTATGGCTATCTATCTATCTATCTATCTATCTATCTATCTATCTATCTATCTATCTATCCATCTATCTATCTATTATCTATCTATTCGATCTATCTATACCTATCATCTATCCTATCTAATCTGTCATCTATCTGTCTATCTGTCCTATCTATCAATATCTTTTTTTCTACCCATCTATCCATATGCACAGAACAGTTCACAAGATGGTTTATATGTCATTTCCCTACTTATGTTTCCAAAAGCCTGCAAGGTAACTAGGACTTAGAGACAGACAGCACTGGGTTCACTGAGACATTTGCACATCGTATCAACAGCATGTGACTACAAAACTAGTAAATGGTGGTGCAGGGACTTCAACCCATATCTCTGTCCCCGGTCTTCTTTTCCCACCTTTTTGACAGTATTCTAGCCGCATTTGTTGACTGACTGCTCCCTGAAGACCACAAGCATCCTTCCTCTTGACTTTTTCAGTAATTTATCCCATTGTATGGAATGCTTTACGCTCAGATACCTGCTTCTGTCACCTCCTTCTAGACTGTTCAAGTCCCACCTCCCTGGTGAGGCTTACCCTGTCCACTGTTTATTTTGAAAGCCCTGCTTCTCTCTGCCTATAATCTCAGTCCTCCATAACCTGCTTTTTATTCTTCATAGTGTTTGTTACTGGCTTAGCTACCAGAGAACTTACAGATGTTTATAGTCTCTTTCCTACCCTCCAACTAGAACGTGGTCTTCACAGGTTAATAATTCTGCGTGTATTAAGTCTGGTGGAGACCCTGCAGACTCTAGGATCAGCGAGAAGTGGGCACAGTTGTAACTCAAAGTGGTTTGACATGTTAGCAGTATAGGTTAGAGTCAGGCCAGGCAGTTATTAAGGAGGGCCTTTTCTGATATTACTAAGCTACTTGATAAATTCTAAGCTTAAAATTTCAATTATCACACAGCAGTGAGAAACAATTCCTTCTGTCATTCCTCCAGCCTCGAGGACCTGGATGCCAAATCCAATCTCTCAATGGGAAGTGGGAATGTGTGAGGAAGATCGGCCAAAGTCTTAAGTTACACAAGGCACACACATACAGAATTAAGCATGTTTAAAAACCAAAATGATAAGAGTGGTTTCCTGTGTCACAGCCAGGATTCCCAAGCCTCCAGTGATCTCAGAGCAGTGGGAGAGGAGAGGGAAGGGGCCACATAAGCCAACTGGGTCTCCTTCCTCTGGGCTTGCCTCCCCCTGGGTTGTCATCCATTAAACGCTCAGCACGCAGACCTCACGGTGAGCATGCACAGTCATAAAACGCGGCTACTTCCACATCCCAGTCACTGGGGCATGGAACATGTTGCATATTTAAGTGTGGCTCAGAACATTATCACTCATGTATGTATGTTCTTCCACTGTCCCCGGGTCAAAGAGTAAACAGAGCAGAGGCATACTAGCAAGAGCAGGGTTTAGTGTGAGTATATAATATACACACATATTGTGGGAAAGATTTTGTTAAATAAATAGGAGGACATAGGCCTTGACTGGAGCCAGGGGAGATCTGTAGGTGCCATTGGCAAGGTCTGTGGCGTGTCCACCGGGTCAGAGGCCGATTTAGGGGTAGGGCCGAGTTATTCGGCTGTGCCTCCCATGGCATTGTATGGGTCCAGGTCTGACCGTATGATGACCGCCCACGTGGTGTTTTTCTCATGTGCAAAGGAGGCCAGCGGTAGTGATGCCCATGGCCTAGTGTGGGTCCCGGTGGGGACCAGAAGATGACGGCTAGTGATGGTGGCGTCGTGTCCATTGGCTTGTATAGAGAGATTGAGTGAGCTTTCGTGACAGCATTTGTGCTGCCCACTGCGTCATCTGGGGCACGGGGGATAGAGTAGGTGCCTTTCCCCATGGTGGTGGAATGCCATTGGGTCCTAGTCCGCCTTGCGGGTAGGACCGAGGCCATCGTCTGTGCCTCCCACAGCACCCGGTGGGTCCAGCGGAGCCGGGAGGATGACTCCCCATCCTGTGGGTGTCTGAGGTGCGCAGGACGATGGCGGTGCAGCTACCCACGGAATCGTGTGGGGCTGGGGTGTGACCGGAAGATGACAGCCATTGAGGGAGGTGTTGTGTCACATCGGCTCATCCTGAGCATCAGTGTCAGCGTTCGGGCAGGCGCTTGTGCTGCCTTGTGCTTTGTCTGGGACCGGAGGGCAGTTGTATGTGCCTTTCCTGAGGGCAGTGGAGTGCCCATCCGGTCCGAGGCTGACTTACAGGTAGGGCCGAGGTAGTTTTCTGTGCTTCCCATGGCATCATATGGGGCCAGGATAGACCAGACGACGACCGGTCATGCGGTAGTTGTCTAAGGTGCACAGGTGGCCGGAGGTTTTTCTGCCTACGGTCCCTTGCAGAGCCGTTGCCAACGGAGGATGACGGCTATCGAGGGTGTTGTCGTGTGAATGTGCTTACCTTGAGCGTCATTGCCGGCCCTTGGGCCGAAGGTGGAGCTGCCCACGGCCTCATGTGTGGTCAGGGGCTAATGGAAGATGACGGCCATCGAGGATGGTATCATGTCCATCGGCTCGTTTTGAGCATCAGCCTTCAGAATGGCGCCTGTGTAGCCCACGGACTTGTCCAGGGCCAGGGGGCAGTTGTAGGTGCCTCTCCCGAAAGCGGTGGCTTGCAGATCGGGTCATCGTCCGCCTTGCGGGGAGAGCCGAGGCCATCATCTGTGCCTCCCATGGCATCATATGGGGCCAGGGAAGACCAGATGAAGACCGCCCACGTGGTGGTCGTCTGAGGCCCACAGGAGGCCGGCGGTGGTGCTGCCCATGGTCTCGTGCGGTGCCTAGGGGAACCGGAAGACGATGGCTAGCGGTGGTGTAGTCGTGTCTATCGGCTTGTCCAGAGCATCAGTGCCAGCCATCAGGCTGGTGCTTGTGCTGCAAAAGGCCTGGTCTTTTGACTGACTCTGTATGGCTTTTTTGCAGAGATAGGACACCTCGAGGCGAGCTGGTAGTGGTTCCCATGTGCCCTGGAGAGGAGGAGCTCGTCTGGGTGGTCTCTCTCCAGCTGTCTGCTGGGAGCCTAGGATGGTCAAGAGGCTCAGGACTGCTCCAAGTGGTAGTGGGATCTCTGCTGGTTAAAGTGGGAAAAGACAGCTGCTAAAGGCACAGGATCCCGGTGGAACAGCCTGTGACACGGGCAACGGGCATGTGCATGGTTCTCCCTGGCAGGAGGGATAGGGAGCAGCTCCCCGAGGACCGGAAGTATCGGCGGGCAAAGAAGGTGGGGCTGGGGAGGAGGCCGGCGGGGTGGGGTACGATCCTAAGGAAGGAGGAAACTGTCCACACGGAAAAACGGTTTGTGGTGTGTGCCAAACGATCTGAAGAAAGGGTCTGAATCTAGGGAGAGGGTCTCCTTTGCCACTAACTCTTTCTCAGGCCAAGCACGCACTGAGCTGCCCAGGTAGGGCGAGCCTGGTATGTATGTCAGCCAGGGGATGCATTACAAAGATCCCTGGGCCGCTGTGATGTCACCCAGGGGCTGCTGCACAACGGCCCCATTGCCTTAAGCACACTGGCCACACCCAGAGGAGACACTGGGCCAAAGCCACGGTGCATCCCCAAGGCGAACCCCAGAAGAATCCCTAGCCCCCGGAATTGCCCGCTGAGGGAAGTGCAGGTGTTCGGACCAACGAGGCCACCATGTGGACACTCGAGGGCTGCAGTGCCCGTGTCTGTCAGAACTCAGCCTGCCCTGTTGCCAGCTCTGAATGGGCTTAGCACCCGGGGTGTTGCGGGCGGCAAGCTCCTTGCCTCCACCACTCCCCCTTGCTCGCTGTGACCATGTCCTGAACACAGCCCGGCATGGAGCCACCAAGAGGCTGCCCGGGGCGTGGCCCACCCTTTCCCGGGCCTTCCCTGCTTCTCTGGGACACCTGGAGCCAGGCAAGCCTTCTCGGCCATGGCCAGCCATGTGGCTGACTTCTGAGGAATGAGCAGACCCCATAACTTGCCTTTCTAGCTAGCGGGCAGGTTCTTTCTTTGCTTCTCACAGAAAGCGTAGGTCGGGGACCAACGGGTCTCAGCATAGACACATACTGCATTCTGACTGGGCCTGGCCTCCCAGATTTTCTCTCTGATCTAGTTTTGGGGGCCTGTGTCTCGTACATAAATAACACAACACAGAAAACTGGGAAACACTTTTATTTTTAAAATACTTCTCCTTTTGACTCTTGGTCTTGATGGCATCGTTCTTCTTGCCCGTCAGCCAAGCTGGAAGTTTGTGGGGCAACCTTGCCTCTTCTCAGTAGTCAGCCTGTCCATTTCCGATCCTGACTGTTCATCCTTTATGTTATAACCTATGAAGCTCGTGTCCCGTGTCAGCAACCCTGCTTCTAGTTCTCAGGTCTTTCCTTTTGGACCTAAGCCCTGCTTGCTCACTGCTTCACTGTGGAAGCACTGACGTTGTTACAGAATAAAATGTGAAATTCTCCAGCCCCAACTCAGGGTCAGGTCTTCACATTGTCTACATTTCCATCCCTATGAGCCAACCTCCCTGCTCCTTGAAAAGATCCTGTCTCGTGTCTTTTTGCCTCTGAATTATTTCCTCTCGGGGTTTCCACCTCTTGCCTCTGGTTTTTAAGACATTTCACCCCAGCAGAAGAACATGGATCGTTGAAGACCAACCTCTCTATTCAAATCCTCTTGGAGGCTTCCCGTGCACTCTCACTTGCGTGCCCTCCTCTCCATTCTCCGTCCTTGGTGAGAACCTCCCTTATCAAATGTGAGTGTGTCAGCTCGTGCACATCACTTCTCGGGTCACGGGATCTGTTGAACAGTGGTGACAGTGAATGACTGTACTCAGCTTCAAAGCTCAGCTGCCCGTTCAGTTGTACCTGGTGCTGATCGCACGCCCACCAACCGTTCGTTATGTTCCAAACCATGCGGAACATAAATGTGGGCGAGATGCCACTGATGACCCCTCAGTCCCCACTGTGTATGCCTCTGGGTGGTTAGGGAGAGGCTCGGCGAGCCAAGCCCATGAACTTATCTTTAACGGCGATGAGCGCAGAGCGTGTGGGGCAGGCCCCAGCTACTGCTACTGCTGCTGCTGCTGTGAAAACTCCTCTCTCTGGCCCAGTGGGGTAAGATTCCAGATCTCTTCTTGTTCTTTGCCTGTGCTTTCTCCGTAGTGGTGTAGTTTTGTTGTATGGGGGCGGCTCCTTTCGCGTCTCTGATGGAATTAAGTATGGGTCTTGGAAGTCCCTTGTGTCAGTTTTCATTGTACAGTACCATCTTGTATTTCTACGTCTTTGGGTTTTCTCCCACTGCTACTGCTTTTCCTCTGGGAGGACCTGTACCACAGGCCTGTATTAGACAGAAGAGTAAACTTGGTGCTTTCCTCACCACCATGTTTGAGGGACATTGGCGTCACTGCTGATAGGAGGAGGGACAGGTAAAAAGGAACACCGAGTTCTAGATGGGAGCAGTTGGGAGCAAAGAGTGTGTTGTGGAGTGATGTGTTCGGTTGAGCATCCAAACTTCCCTCGGTATCTGGTTATTGCTTCTTTATATTCGTAAACATCATAAAATCCACTGATTTCAAAAGCCCAGATGCATATTATTACAGCAATTCAGTTGTTGAGGTGAGAAA